>NW_016160056.1:0-14167 GCF_001687245.7 Rhagoletis zephyria | reverse complement strand
ATTTTAGGCCACATTAGTGCCTGGGACCAAATTTGACTCCCCGGCGCGCCGGTTTCGTTTATTCAGTTCGTAAAAGAGAAGAGCTTTTCAGCGAGCTCTAACTAATAGCAGGTCAATTGCTAGAGCGATATATATATACGTCCATCCATCAGTCGAAACGGATAACCTCCGAAGAGCAATATGTTCGTCACAGCTTCACAAAGTGACCCAGGCAGACTCAAGCTGAGTCGACGAATGTTACTTTGTATAAGCCTAAACCGGTGGCTGATCTTTTTTAAGCTACAAACAGCAATATGCCGTTCCCTATGACTGCTGGTTTTTTCTGAGAAGATTTTTCATAGCAGTCGTACAATTGGAGATTTGCCATTGCCTAACGCGAGGCTATTAGAAAAGGGGATGTTGGTCGGAACAAAAATAGAACTAGGACCGCACGGTATGGTAGTACGCATTGCTAGGCATTCATTGCCGATTTTCAAATATTCACACTTCAGCCGAACTTTAATATCCGGACGTAGAAGAAAATGTAGTTGAAGTCGAAGTTTAGGCGTTCTTATTATAATTTTGACTTCGATCTGCGAAGGTTTGGTACGTGTTCATACATGTTATACGTTAGTTTCAGACCTTCTGAAACAATTAATTTGCCTAAAACTTAATAGGCAATAATTCATTTTTTTACGAAAATTAAATGAATAAAACTTACGCAGAATTCACAATAAATCCTTTGTTTACTTACACCATTTGCATATTCCTAAATAATAATGCAAATTTTTCTTTCTCTTTCCAGGTGTGGTTCAAGAACCGTCGCGCCAAGTGGCGTAAGCGCGAGCGCAATGCGATGAATGCGGCTGTTGCCGCCGCCGATTTCAAATCAGGCTTTGGCTCACAATTCATGCAACCGTTTGCTGATGACTCACTCTACTCATCATATCCCTACAATAACTGGACCAAAGTACCCTCGCCGTTGGGTACGAAACCCTTCCCGTGGCCGGTCAATCCACTCGGCTCCATGGTGACCACCAATCATCATCAGAATTCGGTGAATTGCTTCAACACCGGCGCCAGCAGCGTTGCGGTCAGCATGAATAATTCCATGCTGCCGGGCACAATGGGTTCCACGCTAACCAATACCAATGTCGGTGGCGCTCCATGCCCCTACACCACGCCTGCCAATCCGTACATGTACCGCGCCGCCGCCGAACCGTGCATGACGTCAAGCATGTCATCGAGTATCGCCACACTACGCCTGAAGGCCAAACAGCACACCACCGGCTTTGCTAGTCCCTATTCAGCACCATCGCCTGTGTCGCGCTCCAATTCGGCGGGTCTGTCGGCATGTCAGTACACCGGCGTAACTGATGTTGTTTGAGAAAACGCCCTCGGGGCATTGCTTAATCAACATCAACATCATTTACATCACTTCTCCGCTAGTAGTGGCGCCGGTGTTTCATCTCACTCGCCAAATATTAACAACAATTTACATCATTTACACAACAATAATAATAACAACAATAACTTGTTGAATAACAACAACCTGCTGCTGGACCATAATGGTGATCTGAGTGTGGGTGTAGGTGGTTTGGTGGGCAACCACAGTAGCCATAGTAACAAATCGCCGCTGGGACATCAGCACAGTGATATGGGGGATGGCAACGGTGTCAGAGGTGGCAATGGTGGAAATGGGGGTGGTGGTGGTGGCTCAAACGCTATGCTAGGACAGAATGTCAACAATGATGGTGGCGAAGAAGTGGAGGAGGTGATTGACTAAAGACGGCAAATGTGAATTAATTTTGTAGAGTTAATGTAATTCAAAACAAACAAAAAAACTAAAAATTAAATACTTAAGGGGAAAAAACAGTCGAAGTCTCCACAATATTTGAATATTTGGAGCTCGAGTAGTTAAGTGCATGAAAACTAAAAATCAAAAAAAAAAAAATATTTGTTAATTGTAAAATATTGATAAACTGAAGAAAATTCAGACGCATAGTTTTAAGTAATTGAATTAATTGTAGTTAAAATGATGAATATTTGTATTTAAAATAAAAAAATCAGTGAAAATTATAAATAAAGAATACCCAAAGAACAATAACTATTTTTAAATTCAGCCATTGCGGTAACTTATATATTTAAATATGTATTCTAAGTAAAAAACGACAATTTTGAGTTTTCGTTTAACATTTTTTTTTTTTTTATAAAAAGACAACTACTTTCTTGCGTTATGTTTTCACAATCTTTTCTTTTACTTTTTAATGTATTTACAAAAAAAAAAATCTGTAAATAAATATAAGGTACTAAATAAAACTTGTATATGTATCACGCGCATTGTAGACAAAATTAATTCAACAAAATTATGCACAACTTGCTGCTCAGTAAAAAACAGTAAAATTCAGAAACAGCTACAAAACATATTTTGCTCCGTTTTTCCATCGCAACAGGATTTTTTTCAAACTTAACTTGAAATAAATAGTTCTAAGTAAATCGTGTAATAACATAATCAATCAAACAAACAACTGAAAAAAATATTGTAATAAAAAATTAATATTAAATAAAGTAAATGCATAACTACACCACTAACAGTTTTTAAGACGTTGTCTAGTCGTGTAACTAAAACAAAAACAACAAGAAGATAACGATAAACACAAACCACTAAAAGCGTGAAAAGTAAATAAATATAATTATTAAATACTAAATTTTAAGAAATATATCTGAAAGTGAACAATAAAAAAAAATTAAATTGAATATTTTCAAATCTTTTTATATTTGCGGGAAAACTCCAGAGAAATTGTACTTTTTTGTCTTTACTAAATCGGGAAAACAAAAATTCAGAGTTGCAAGAGATTTTCGTACACATGTTTGAACAAACTAGGGATGTTACGAACATTTCCATTCGCATTCGCTTATGCGAATAATTAGCATCATTTTAAACATTCGCATTCGCATCAAATATTGGGAATGCCTTGCGAATCCAAATATTTAATAATAATTATAATAATAATAATAATAATAAATTGGCACTTGCACAATAATGTTCAACAAGTTCTGCTAAAAGTCGTATTAGCAACCTAAAAGGAATTTTATATTCCTCGAACGAAAGCGAATGATCGGATGTGGTATCTGGGGCATTAAGAACTGCGAAGTCAAAGATCAATTGAAGGCCTATCTTAAGGAAAAACGTGGCTGGATGTAACCCCTCTCGATTGGTGGAAAACTAAACTAAAATACTAAAAATTAACGGTTATGGCTCGCTATTAATTGAGTGCCTTCCATCAGCGTTCAGAGTGAGCAATTCTTCAGTACAGCCGGCCTTATACAAATATACCAAGTGACTTATATTGCTGCTTTCGTACGTCGAAAGAGGACTTAACTCCCGAAATGCCCACTCAATCCAAAGTAGCACTTGCTGGCAAGAGTGATTCTGTGTTGGATGCGATGTTGATATTATTATCGGTGCTAATACTGATTTCCAAGTAAACGAAATTCTGTACGAAATTCTGGCGAGTGCCAACGCGCCAAAGAGCTGACACGTATTGACGATGAAGTATTCATCTTGTTCTCCTTGACCACCATACCCATTTGCTTTACTTCCCAATCCAACTTGGAACAGGCAGAACAGACTTCGTGTTTCTTGTTACCAACGATGTCGATGTCATCCGCGTACGCCAGCAATTGCAATTTTTCCTGAGCAATTCAGTTCTGTAGCTCCTATTAGCTTCTCCAATATCAGATTAAAGAAATCACATGAAAGGGAGTAACGGAGCTGGAGGAATTGCTGGAGACAGCCACATAGCCTGATGTATCTTTTTGTTGTTGAACCTAGTACTGCATACTACCATGTTTCGGGCACCGGTGAAGTCGATAAGCCTCAGTCCGTTATCGGACGTTTAGTCGTGGAGGCTGAATTTTCCGATAATGGTTCCAAAGATCCCTTCTTTGCCCACCGTGGCATTAAAGTCGCCAAACACGATTTTCATATCGTGACGGGACAGCACTCATATGTACGCTCCAAGCGCTCATAGAAGAGATCCTTGGACGCCTCGTCCTTCTCTTCCGTCGCACATTGTTGCCTTTTTCAATTTTAGCGTGCCAAAAGTGCAAAATAAAATGAATTCAGATGGCCGTGATTTTTGGCATTCTGGCTGACAAATATTCCGCTACTAAGTCAATCTAATAGATGCATAAGAAAAACCAAGAACAACAAAAGTCGGTGTCAAACGTTGCTCATTGTGACGTAAAAATATTAATTTTTTTTGAGTGAAGTTTTTCGCATATTTTTAAGTGGCAGTACTTTTTTGCGAAGTTATTTTAAAATAATTGTTTATGCGTGATTTAGTTTCAATATTTTCTAATTTTTTTTAATAAGTTTCCAAGCTGTAGTTAAGATAGATAATTTTCTATATATTTAAACAAAAAACATTCCAAAAAGTAAGTTATTGTGAAAACATTAAGATTTTTACTGGAGCAGATCTTTCGAATCTAACTTCATCTAATCTGGTGTTTATATGCAAACTAATAAGGAATATTTCTACTTTTAGATTTCGTAAGCACTTTTTGCACAAGTCTGCACAAATTTTTTGATTTTCATTAATAAACATGACAGTCATCCGAAGCGCACTTTTTGACGAGTGGCTTGAAGGCAAAAAAGATGATAATAATGGTGCTGTAATGCAATATATTTTAGAAAAGGTGGGAGAGGACATTGACCATGAAAGATTAAAAGAGTTTATCGGTAAGATCGTTGTCAATTTCGTTTAAAATGGGGCCGCTGCTTTCGTATGAAGTCCCGTTTTCTGCAGCTGCACTCCAACTGGTCGTCGCAAAGTGTGGATTTATCCGACTTTTTTCTTGACGTAACACCGTATTGACGTAACATCAATATCATAGGTACATCCATTTAATAGTTACGACTTTTGGCACGCTAAAATTGAAAAAGGGCACACTGTGCGTCAGGGCGCAAATGAGCGAGATGTTGAAGCATCTCGCTTTGATGCGGATTGTGGCTAGACGCTGGTCCACCGGGCGACAGTACTCGGCGTAGGAGTCTCTCTCCCACCACAAATTCGACACCGAATTTGAGCTCCTTTACATGGCAGCTGTAATGAATGAGTCTATGCGGCTATATGTTGCGTTTCTATTTTGTGTGTATTTCTGAGAAAACGGCTATTTCCGTAGGGCGCAACTCAATAAAGAAAGGAAAAAAGGCTGTTTATAATATTGTTGCTGCAAAGAAAGGTTGCTCCTTTTAAATTTTCAGTAGGCAAATGAAGAAATTCAGACTTTTTAAGTTTTAAATTATAATTTGTTTAATTTGCTACATTTTTCAAAAATTGCCTCTGTGTAAACGGGTTTTATAACTAAGGGATATTTTTTTCCTTCCGCAAATAGAAAAGTGGTCTAGGGTTCAAATATTTTTTTTTTTGGTACAAAAATGTGGGAAATCATATGATAATCGGCTCATATGAAAGCGGCTGTTATTTTATCATCCACGTGTTTAGCCGCATCTGGTTCTAGCCAGAAAAACAGACTATTAGACCAGAGTGCATAGACGAAGAGGCGGCAAATTATCTTCTCTGAAATATAATATGCTTCTATTGAACTTTGACTATTAAGCTTAGAATCCAGCTCTCAAGAAAAACCACAAGAAATATTTTTCATTATTTCTGTTGCTTGAAAAGCACTGTCAATTTTCTTGAGAAAATAAATATACGAGCATTTTTTTCTTGACAGCGGCTAACTGATTTAAGAAACTTTTATAGAAGAAAATTTCTTTTCCATTTCTTGTGCATCATTTTGTATAAATTTTCGTTTGTCTTGGGAGCTGGAAGCAGCCCTTTAGAGAGAAACAATGTATCTATAGGTGTAACACTGGTGCAATGTTCTAATTTTTTTTTTATTCCAATTGTAATTTATACAATTTGTAAGTAATAAAAAACAATGACTTAAGTTGGTTATAGCTTTTTTAATTCGCGAATGTGAAATATATTTCTATGCCAAGTACGCAATTTCATGCGAGTGGTACCAAAGAAGTGTTAAAGTTTCGCAACCCTGATGTAATTTAATTCGATCTGACATTTGCATCGCAGAACTAAAAATTTTTTATTTAGTTACTTAAAATTTTCAGTTAGACAAATAAAAATTACAGTTCAAAACAAAGGTTTTCTTTGCATGATTCTTTTACAACTTTCGATAACAGTGCATCGATTAATATGGTTCGACTTTTCGTATTGTAAAATGCAGGGTTTCCCTTTATATTTTTTGAACACAAAATAACCAGTCATTTTAAAGCTTATTTTTAAGGTATTAGTGCAATCAAATTAGCATCAAAAAGTGGTTAACATTCGATATTTTACTTGGTGTTTAATTCTTTTTAAAAACGGCAAAGCTAGTCACAGGAAATGTGAAACTTCATTTGCGGGACTGGGGAGCTGTGGAATCGCCGCCTTCTTGAAAACAAAGATGATCAGCGCCTTTAGCTCAGGGAAAAAGTTATTTTCGGACCTTAACCAAAGTCAACACAATGTGAGTAATTATACATACATACATGGTAGTCGAACCACGGTAGGACTTTGTGCCACCTTAACAAAACAATTTTTTATAGAGGGAAGTCTTTTTGGGGCAAAATAACATTATTTTTCATGAAAAAGAGTTTAATTATGCGAAAAATACACCACACAAATATTTATTTGTGCAAATACCATTTAGTACAAATAAGAATCGAACAAGAATTTGGAAAAATCTTATTTGTACTAATTCGTATTTGCACAAATATTTGTGTGGTATATTTTGCGCATTACGTCAACTAAATATATTTTCCTCAATACATGATTTGGTTATAGTTGCCAAATCATGTGTTGAGAGAAATCTATTTGAACTGACTTTTTCTAAGTGCATTAATCCATAGAAAATTTTCGTCTTCGTTGACGCCTCGTAAAATGTGATGCTTGATATTTTGGGGAAGCACGTTGGCCCCATTAACTACCATTTTCGCAAAACTGGCTCAAAAACACTCGTTTATGTAGAAGTTGAAGGGTTAAAATTTACCGGGAAAAAGATGGCTATTAAATTTTACTACAGGTCCAGCGTTAGAACACCACTACGATCGTAGTAGATCTGCTACGATTTTTGATGAAAATTAGAAATTTAGTACGCTACTCCTCTTCAACAACGATCTACATGCTTCGGTTTTCTTTCCCAAGTAATAAAAATCACTTATTGCAGAATCTGAACCCAAAAAATTTTCTCAGGGTCGTTTTTTCAAGTAGCTTTTAAAATTCATGCGCCACACAGTTTTCGCTAAGAAATACGACACTTGTTCAAAGTCAAGGTCAAAGAGTGATTGTCTTGCAATTACACCGTACGTATGCGAGTTTTTAACTTTTGAAATTTTCTAAAAAGAGAGATTTATAAGGCCATGAAATAGTATTCAAATGTAGATAGAATGCATTCTCAGTTTTGTTCAATCACGTAATGTTTGTTTTTTTTTTGAGATATTGGCCTACTAAGTTTTTGATTTTTATTGGTGCTTCATTTATTCAAGGACTCCCTGAAATGATCCGATGAATAATTTCATTGAACCCCTTCAGGAGTCCTATCTTCAAAAAAAATTTAACTAACGTTCACCAAAAAAAAAACAAGTGCGGGGAATGTTATATGTAAAGAAATATGGAAAATTCTTACGTTGCTGTTTTTTTTTTATAGATGCTAAACAGTATAGTTGCAGGACGCGATTAAAGGCTATTGTTATGCATTATTTTATTTATTTTTAACTAAAAGAGGCAATTTATGACGAGCCAATATAAGTAAAAAATATCTACTACGGAATTTTATTTTCTGCTACGCTTTTTCACTTCATTTACTCCGATTTAGGCTTACCGTAGTTCTAACCCTGTACATGTCTCTTAAGCCAAGGGTTATTATCGAAGTTGTTTTATACATCTAATATAACATCGAATAGGCTTAAAACCCTTTATTTCTGAACTATATTTACTAAGGTGGCCACGTGTTTAAAAAATTTAATTCCAATTCCACTCATCAGTTACTTGAAATATTTATAACAATGCCATACGAAAGATATTTAAGAAGATTTTAGTTCGAAAATTGTTTTGAAGTATTTCCGCCTGTTCTGAAAGTCGAATTTAGTTTAATTATACACAAATTATATGCACTTTTAAAGTCTGGTTATCAAACAAACGAGTGTTTAGAAATATTTAGCTTGAACGTTTAGAATTTTTTAGGGTGCCTGAGGAGGGTTGCCACCTGTTGAAATAATTGAATTGGAATTATTTAGTAAGTTAAATGGATTGTCAAAATATGGGTATCAATCGAAATGAGTTTGAAAATAACTTATTTCTGAACTGTATTTACAAAAATCAAATTCAATATATTTGATCAGTTAATTGAAATATGTATGCCAGACGAAAAAGATCGTAAAAGATTTCAGTTGGAAAATACTTTTAAAGAGGGTCGCCACCTATTTAAAAAGTCGATTTTTTTTTTTAATTATACTCAAGTTAAATGAAATATCGAAATATTAGTGTGAAACGAAAGAGTTTAAAGAAAACTTTAGTTTTATAATACTTTTAATTGGGTTGCTACCCATTTTTTTGAAGGTCTTTAGATTCTCATACACCGTTATTTGGAATTTCCAAAATGAGAACTCAAATTAAAGAACTGGGATTGTACATAGATGTGCAATAACGTTTTATTTTTCGAAGCTAAAACTTTTTAGCGACATAGCGTGGTTATACATTTTAAAAGAAAAACCGACACCATGTGAGACCTCCCTTCACTCAGAAATGTCTTTATATGAATCTTATGGAAAATTTTTTGGGGTTTTGAATAGTGTTTCAACCTTTTTAAAAAGTTATACTCAATTTTTGCGTTTTAACGCCATGCGGGTCCATAAGTTTCATATATTGCTCAAATAAGCAAACATCATCCGCGTTAGCCGAGTGTTGAGAGCTGCATACTACAATTCAGTAGCACCCAAATTCGATTCTCGGTTCCAGCGATTGCTAAAATTTTATATTTTTACTTAATTTTTTTTTTTATAAATATATTTTATTTCACTTCATTTAATTAAATTTTCTTTTCAGTTATTTTATTTCGGAATCTTTATTTTATTATAAGTTGGCATAAAATAAGACAGTTATGAAATTTTTGGGAAAAGGGCGTGGCACGGCCCACTTACGAGGAAATGTTGTATCTCTGTAGTCCCTTTACCAATCCCCATCAAACTCGGTGCGAACATTGCTTAGTTGCTCACTAAGAGACCCGTTGGAAATTTTTGAAATCACACAAGAACCACGCCCACTTCCTATATAACGGTAATTTACTGAAATACGAAAACTGCAATAAATTAGTAACTGTTTAAGATAATTTATCAAAATCGATATATGCAATGACCTCTTAGCTGAAAATCATACTTAGGGAATTTTTTGGGAAATGAGCGTGACACCGCCCACTTACGCCTACGTATGTGTATCTCGGTAACCGATTTATCAATTTCTACCAAACTCGGCACACTTACCAACTTTGACGCAAGAAAGCAATGTGTTGAAAATTTTTGAATTCGGACTAAAACTACTGTCACTTAACATATAACAGTAAATTGTAGAAATACGAAAACTCCGATGTTTCAATAACTAAAAACGCCAACTGACAACAAAAAAAAAATTTAATAAAAATTCTAGTGGAAGTGGGGCTCGAATCCACGACCACGCGGCTAGTTAATATGCACATGGTGTAGCCCCATACGTTTTCTTGAAAAAAATTTAACGAGTTGGCGCAGGGTTCAAATTTTACATACATACATATGTATGTATATGTAACATTTATGGACATAAATCATAGAAAAGGGGAAAATATAAATATTTTTTTCCAAAGTTGCGAATATGCACCCATTTTTTATAGGATTCTATAGAAACGATTTTTCTATAGCTATAAGACGGAGCACGGCCGAGGGAAAAAGTTTTTGTTCATCAAAAGTGTCAAAGTCGGCATTTATAAAGTGTCAATTTTGTTTGCTTATATTTATAAATTATTTCTCTTAGTGGAAAGTTTAATCAAAATTCAAAATGCTAAAGGGTAAGTGCGCCAATAAGGAAGAAGAAGAAGTGTGTACTTATATATATATTTTTTCAATAACTATAATTTTAATTTAAAAAAGACTTATTGATTTTAATTACCAGAATATCTTATTCAGAATTTATGAAAATTGACAGGCACCAATGTTCTCGTTTCCTCACATTCAGCAGGTCGTCTCAAGCGTACACCCCACATTTGCCGAAGCATAATAAATGACGCTCACAGAGGTTCTAAATTAAAATCAAAATCAAATCGTAATTTATTTTACCGCAGAACAAAGTAGCATTGGGCAAAATGAGGGAGATCAAAAAGGCGAGAAGACACCGGGCCACGGGAAGACTCAATTTAATTTTGATTAAAATGTGTGCGCGCACACACTAGGTATGTACATATACCACCAACATCGTTAGACAGAGGCAAATGCAAATTTTCCTTGCTTAGACGACCTTACATAGTGGCAGTGGAAACCGAATGAGCTGTGCATAAAGGACTGACCGTAGCACATTTTATTACCTTGCCAAAGGTGATGAAGGGAAGAGGGGAATATGTGTGTGTGCATTAAACGCTACCAACTGCTATTCCTATTCAAAACGTACTAAAACTGGTGCAGAATCCATCCATCAATTTATTCATTACAAGGAAATTATGTCGAATTTATATGCACCCCAAGTGTCGCAGCGCAAGCAATTCGCAGGATTGGATGCAGGTCGACGCGCTTCGCTTCGTTCGTGATGGCAAATTCGACGGCTCATTTAACTTTTCTCTGGCAAACTTACAAACCGGCTGACTATCGACGGTAAGTAGAAAATCACCGCACAATAAAAATAATAATAAAAGTACAAACGTGGGCTACCACAACTATCGTAAGCAACGTAAATACAAAAATACATATGTACATTCATACATAAATAGTAAAGAGTGGCAGCAGAATGAATGCGAAGAAAGCGAAAGTAGCTGCTGTCGAAATCGAAGTTGAAAAAGAAGTCGAGCCTTCTCGCGTCTGGGGTTGAATTCTTTGTTCAGTTAACTTTTTGCGATATTTCAGGCCATGTGTGTGTATGTGTATGGGCGTAGCGCTTTGTGCAGAGCTAATAGCCGCATGATGTTTGCCAAACAAAAAAGGATGCGCTCAAGCGCCCTGCTGAGCGGTGCGTCGTTTAAGGCGCGCCCGCTGTCACCCAACAATCGCACACCGCACCATGCCATGAGTGATGAGTGTGCACCCACGCGGCCTCAACGATAAATTGGTGAAATTAAATCTGTTTTCTTGGGGTGTGATGTTGTCGCTCAACTTTCGCTACTTGCCACCACCCGCCGCTAATCACTCTATCATTTCCTTCCTTCCTTCCTTCCTTCCTTCTTACGTTTCGATCTTCCGCGCTTCCATCAACTGCGACAAGTGTTTCTTAAATCTGACATAAATATTTAAATAGTTCTGCTATCCGTTTGTGCTTCTTTGTTTCTTTTTAATCAAATTTACGTTATTGCATTTACGAGTGTATGTACATATGAGTATGTATGTATTCATAACGCATTTGGATATGTAAAACTTCCTATGTAGATATGTACGTGTAACTCATACTATTGCAATGCATCCCGCTGTTGTGTCAAAGGGTTAATAAGTTGCCATCCTGCTGTTTTAGAACTTAATCAGATTTACTATTACTACAATTCCGCCTTTCAGCTGTGAGATTGTTCATTTCAACCAAAATTTACTTCCGCACGATTTTTATTAGCTGGGTTAGCTTGAAAAATAAAGTTTTTACTACCCAATTGAATCGAAATGTCTAAGTTTATATGATATGTACCTAAGTATGGAGAATAAATTTTATAGGGATGTAATACGTTTCCATACACATCCATAGTTACTTTTACTTAAATAAATATATTTATGTACATACATTTGTACTGAGAGGAATCAAGACTGCTTTTTAGTCAGTTTTGGTATCTGTTATTGCAGCGGAACTGTTAAGGCCTGGCTAAATAGGCTAATCTCTCAGTCATTGTCGTCAAACTCAACTAACGGTGGGCCCAGGAAACGTGCTGTTAAGGTGGGCCCCGATCAGAGGGAAAGGGATGTTAGTTATGTAGGGTTTAGTGGGCACGTGAAGAGGTGGTTGAAGTCGAGTTTGCATGGGTAGGAGTCGAGTCTGGATGGGTAGAAATTGAGACGGCTACAATATCTATACCGTAATTGGCCATGAGTCTCTCTCAGTAGTTGATGTTCGCTATCGTTCACGGGACGGGGGGTTGTAACTTCTTCCTCATCTTCTTTATTGGCGCTGTAACCGACTAAGCGATTTTGGCCGAATCGAAAAGAGCACGCCACTCGTTTCTCTTCTGTGCTAACTAACTCCAATTGTTAATGACAAGTGAAGCCAAGTCCTTCTACACCTGGTATGTCCAATGCGGAGGAGGCCTTTCTCTTCCTCTGTTACCAGCATTGCGACTCGCGTTGAATACTTTCAGAGCTGTAGCATATCTGTTCATTCGAACGTCATGACCAAATCAGCAAAGCCGCTGTGATTTAATTCGTTGCACTGTTTCCATGTCTTTGTAAAGCTCATATATACAGCTCAGTACTCGCCAGCCCTAATGCGTAAAGGCAAGCAAATCTTTCGCAAAATCTTTCTCTCGAATACCTCGAGAGCCATCTAATCGGATGTGGTCATTGTCCATGCTCCTGAAACATATATTGCCAGCGCGGGTAACTTATAGGTTGTTATTTTTGTAAATAAGAGGGGTAAAGTAAAGTAAAGTTCTCTACTTCTCAATTGCCTACTCAGTCCAAAGTAGAACATATTGGCAAGATTGATTCCCCGTTGGATTTCAATGCTGGTTTTATTATTAGTGTGAATGCTGTTTCAAAATTAATAGACGTTTATACTCTGATTGTTTGTGTGAAGACAGGAGATACTTCGATTTGTCCTTGTTCACCACAAGACCTATTCGGTTTGCTTCTCTATCGAATATCGTTTGGTATCAAACGGCTCGAAGTGGTCCGTCCAAATTCTGACCGAGTTGGTGATATTTCTGAAGATAATTTTACACAGCAAGGCTCCACGCTTACCTTGCCTTGCCCTGTTCATGGCGAAATTTCATATATCTACATACGTATATTTTTATTCGGTAAAAATTGGGGACTAGCATTTTTGTTAAAAAGAGCGTCAGGCAGTCGAATAACTCAATACAGTCATTATTCGTATAAATGTGCAGAGCATAGGGTATAGGTATGTATGTATATGTAGCTTTAAATATGCCTAAATCGTAAGTACTCTACTGCTCGTCGTACATAACAAAATAAATATTTATGTTTTATGTGAAGCAGAGTGACAAATACAAATAACACTCTGTGAACAAAAAACGACTTTACCGAAAAGAAAGGATATTATATACGAAAAGGGTAAATACATATTGTAAGTTTGAGAACTGACAGACACAGAACAACTTGAATATGCATGAAGCAGGAGAAATCACGGAACTATAGGATACTCCTTAAGAAGAAGAAGGCGAACCTCTGAAGGAACGTACACTCTTAGATACTTACATACATACATACATATATATGTACATATGTATGTAGATATATATGTACATATATCATCTGCTGCTGCATAATGATAAACTTGGTTTCCATTTGGTGGTACTGACTGCCACTGGTTATGCTTCTACTGACGATGTCGGTGATGGCGTAGAAGCTTCGAGAGAAGACTGTCAAGCATTGTTTCGTAACACAACAACGTAGCAGATTTCTCCAAAAGCAAAAGCTACATGAAATGAAACAAAATGTGCACAAAACAAGATAAGAGCAGGAAAGATTTATTACCAACGCAATGAGTTAAGAAAGACAAGTACCCAAGAGAAATCGCACAACAACCACAACAAGAACACTTATAAGGATGTGAACGGCAGTAAAGGCAACAAAAGTTAGAATAACAAAGGGCAACAACACAAGTAGTATGTAGCAACATTGATAACAAAAACAACAAATAACACTGAAACAATAATAGCAACAATAACAAAATAATAATAATGATTAAGATGAAGAAGTTGACAAAGAAAATGATGGGGAAAATGATGACTGTGT
>NW_016160055.1:69437-71417 GCF_001687245.7 Rhagoletis zephyria | reverse complement strand
ACGTGTTAATAAATATTTTGCGAGTGGGTTGGCTGAAAAAATCCTGGCAGGGATATTTTAAATTAAATATTCAAAAATTATTTTTATTTCTTTAATTCTGTACCCTGTTGTTTAATGAACAAATTATATACCAATGGAAAGTATTAAGCCTATAAAACGTGAAGACGTTGACTATTATTTCCTGGCCTACCTATCGGGTTGGCAGGTATGAACAGGTAGGTAAGACTAGTAATTTTCAATCATCTGTTTAACACATTCTATAGACTTTATGCTTTCGATTGGTATATGTATAATTTGTTCTTTAAACAAATGAGTGCAAAATTAAAAAAATTATAATAATTTTTGAACAATTAATTAAAAACATCCAGGCCAGGATTTTTTCAGCCAACCCACTCGCGAAATATTTCCTAACACGTTAAATACATACAAAGTAGATTTCATCCATTAAACAGATGGGTGAAGGTCTTGCCTTTGTCGGATCTCCTACTAGTATAAACTCATTATCGTAACATATTTTTAAATACGTAATAGATAGTACTATATCGTTTATCTTAAAGTTTATATATACTTACTTATGTAGTCTGGCAACGTAACCATGAGCTTCTCATAAAAACCAAATAGTCTTTCTTAATAAATTTGATTTGACTTAGTGGATGAGCGCAATATTTTTTGCCATATGGAAGATATATGGTAGAAAATACATTTGATGTTTGCCAAATTCATATTTAAATATGCACATGCACATGTACATGTGTATCTATGTACGAACATATACGAACGTAAATATTTCTGGTGAGTATTTTCCATATGTATTCGTAGGTGACGTAAAGCAAGCAAATTAAATAACGAGATATACTTTAAGCATCTGTATCTTGGGATCTAATACAAATTAATGCCACGATTTTGTAGTTTTCAGGCGCGCTTTAACCCGTTCGCGAATGGCAATTGGCCTTTGTTTTATGGTTTTGTTTGCCAATATTTCTTTATTGTAGACACCACTTCGCTTGACACCTAAAAACCATTAACAGTAATTCATTGAATTCCAAACTCATTTGTGACTGCATGGAAAAACATGTTCACTAAATTAAGGCGAGGCCTTTTATATTTTCACTTACAACTCACACCAATGCCAATAACTCGTTTTCAATTCCAGTTTTCCGTCGAAACGGACCACACTCCTTCGCTGCTGAAGGATGACTGAGATTGCTTAGTGATAACCAGTTAAGATATGAACTGAATGCTGTTTCGGGCCCACCTTTGCGCCCACGACAACAGAGGGAGCAAAGGACACGCAACGTAGGCAAGAAATTCGGAGTGCTCACACATGGTTCGGAATCAGAGAGTTGAACCGACTGTCAAATGTGCAAGTGGCACTGGGGCACTGGCACATACAAGCAGCCGCCACATAGGCAGACATGCGACGCAAGTCCTCTTCAGAAGCAAGCTGTCGCTAGACTCNCAAGCAGCCGCCACATAGGCAGACATGCGACGCAAGTCCTCTTCAGAAGCAAGCTGTCGCTAGACAAACAGGACATCAATTGAGAATATTATAACCAGTGTTGCCAGAACTTTTTGGGCCGACCGGCTAGATTAGCAAAAAAGCGGCTAAAAACGGCTAAAATGTTTTAGTGAAATTTCACATAGACTCTGGCAAAAAACGGCTAAAATGTTTTAGTGAAAATCCACATGCTTTATTTAAATAAATCGCAAGAAACGAAAGACTAGTAACACCATTAATTTATATCGAGTGTATATTCCTCATCATCAAATGAATCACTATTGTATATATCACTTGAATTCATTAATTTTAAGAGATCGTCATCTACAGTAAAATTATGGCAGCATTTTTCTTCACGTTTTAAACCGTATCTTATATATAAAATAGCGTTTAACGTTTTAACGCACATTGGATTTCTTTGCTTAGTTTTTATTATATTCATTGAACTAAATATTCGCTCTACTTCTGCATTACTTATAGGC
>NW_016160055.1:66344-66627 GCF_001687245.7 Rhagoletis zephyria | reverse complement strand
GTGACAATTTCCACTTCGTAGGACATCGCCATGTAAAAAGAGACAGTTGAAAGCATTGCGTTGGGATAGATCGAGAACCAGTACCGTCTCTTAATGAGGTAGTTCTGAGCTAGGACATGTACCATGTATATGTGTATGTGTTGTCACCGCTGTGCATGCTGGCTATGCCTGACCAAACGGTTAAACAGATTTCAATTCTGTAAAAAGCACATTTTTGGACCTTCTGTGTGGAAGGTTCTTTGATTTAAAAAAATTTGAAATTTTTTGTTGTTGCCGAAAAATG
>NW_016160055.1:56233-63830 GCF_001687245.7 Rhagoletis zephyria | reverse complement strand
AATTTTTACACGAAAAATAAGAATATTATAAATTTTTGGAAAATGGGCGTAGCCACGCCCACTTATGGTTACATGTATACATCTTGGCAACCGCTGCACCGATTTTATCCAAACTTGGCACAATTGTTGGCCTTGGTACAGCATACCAAATGGCCGAAAATTTTTAAAATCGGACAATAACCACGCCCACCGTCTATATATTTAAGGGTAATTTAGAGAAATACGAAATCTTCGATAAATCAGTAAATATTAAAACTAATTTATTCAAAATTGACGCTTGCAACAATTCTTTACCAAGAAATGCGTTTATGGTAAAATTTTGAAAAATGGGCGTGGCACCGCCCACTTATGATCACATATATGTATATCGGTAACCGTTCTACCAATTTGTACCAAACTCGGTATTTTTATTGTGCTTGCCACATAAAAGACAAATGTTGAAAATTATTGAAATCCGACTAAAATTACGGCCGCTTTTCATATAACGGTAAATTTTAGAAATGCTGGAAACTGCAATATTTCGAAATTTAAGGACGCTAATTTACTCACAGTTGATACACTCGGTAGGTTTCGGAAAGGTGAAAAAACCTATATTTAATACTTGCCCCGGGTATTTAATGTTCGGCTCCACCCGAACTTAGACTTTCGTACTTATTGAATTTTGTCCTTGTTAAAGTTCAAATTTTTGTTCACATTCACAATGCAAACTTTAAATGAAAATACCTTGAGAAAATTACCTTCTCTAGAAAAATGGTATACAGATCCGTTAGAGCATAAACAGACGGCAGCATTGACCCGGATAAACTCGGGAATTAACTTCAGTTGATCTGGATTAAGTCCGACTCCGCTGCCGTCTGTTTAAGCTTTAATCTAAGAACCAAAATTAAGGTTACGTTTATCGGCGTTTTTTTGTATCATTTTAGCGTTCTTACAGTGTAATTAAAATTCTAAGCAATAACAATGAAATCAATCACTACTAAAAGTTACTTTTTAGTACATTTTTAAATATAGGTGAGATATGGGATAGTTTTAAATGATTAATTGATATTTTCTATATATAAATACGCCACAAAAAATTGTTGACCCCCTCCGTTCGCTCGATTTCAATGAAACATACACCGATTTAAATTCTATAACTTCCTCTAATCCAGNAATCAATCACTACTAAAAGTTACTTTTTAGTACATTTTTAAATATAGGTGGGATATGGGATAGTTTTAAATGATTAATTGATATTTTCTATATATAAATACGCCACAAAAAATTGTTGACCCCCTCCGTTCGCTCGATTTAAATGAAACATACACCGATTTAAATTCTATAACTTCCTCTAATCCAAAAATATTAACCCCTTTACATAGGAGCCTGGCATCTGACGTACAGACTAAAATGTGAGAATCGATATATCTCTAAACTCAATTACGCTGAGGAACTGAAACTTATATACTGAAAATACCGTACTTACGGAGAAAAATGGTACATAATGGAAAAGGGGGCGTGGCACCGGCCATACAAACTGAACTTCTCATATCGCTTCTCTTTGGAACCGCTTATGCTAACATGCTGAAATTTGAATTCATGCTATCAATAACATACTTATGGCGAAAAGTGTTAGTTTTGGGCATTTCTCTGGAACTCATTATGCTAACATCCTAAAATTTGAAACAGCTATTTATGCTATCAATAACGTACTTATGGCGAAAAGTGGTATGCAGGTATTGAAAAAGGTGTCGAGGCATCTCCCATACAAACTGAACTTCACATATCATTTGTATGTATGCCAGGGCCGGCCGCAGGATTTCTTTTTGGAGGGGATTTTAATAACAACCAAGAATATCGCTGTTTTATTTAGAGTATTCAGCAGATTGTATTTTATTGTGGATATAATTCAGCACAACTCTAACGAAATCCACATGATGGCACTACTAACATTACGGCAGCACTTTTCAGCGCCGTCGTTATGTTGTAACTTACAGTTACGTTCCACCATTAGCTGTGGTGTCTTTTCGAAGTTTCGTTGAAATTTCTTCGAATTCGTAACTTTAAGCAGAGCGCGTCTCGTGCAGAACTAGAAATTTAATAAAACCAATTAAAAGTAAAAACTTATTGGTGTTCTCTGTATTTATTTTATTTTATTATTTTATGTTTTATTTAAATCGTGTGCATTTTAAATAAAAGTCTAGTGGCTTAACAATGCGTTATTTACTAAATTATTCTGCTTTGAATAATTCAAATCGTCGAAGTACAGATAAATATTCGTTTAATACTAAGTCAACATTAACATCCTGATTGCGATGAATATTGAGAGAAGCTAGCCCATCGAGACGATCTTCTTTCATAGTTGATCTCAAATAAGTTTTTAAGCGGTGCAAAGTTGATACCGTTCTTTCATTCGCGGCAGTCGTAAAAGTTAAAACACAAGATTGATAGAATACAAGATTGCGCCAATCACGCTGAGAGCAACTGCGTGTGACGTCACATTAGGTGTGTACTCATATTGAGAGGACAAAGTTCTCCAGCAGCAAAAGTCCTGAGAATTTAGCACCATTCGTTCTCAAAGAGTGGCAATATCAACAGAAGTACGAGAACGCAAAATTTGCAAAAACTTGCAACCTTCGAAACAGCTGATCACTTGCAGTTGCCAATGGTGATTAATTTGGCAATTTATTTTCTGCTTGGTACATTTTCCCCCGATTTGGCAGTTTATACAATTGAATAGTTTTGGATAAGAAAAACCTTTTTAAATACAAATTAATTATATCGGAATGAATAAGTTATTTTTTTCATAATTATTTGGGATATCACATGGTGACGCATTCAAAAACAAGATTATCTCCTCCAAACACCCATCATTGATCCAAAAAGAAATGTAATAGATATAGCTACAGATGTAGTTTTAAAATTATAAAATTCATTTCAACAATCAACCTACCAAAACCGAAAACTTCAGCAAAAAAACATTTCATCATGCTGCATTTAAATCTAGTTTGCTATGTTTAAAGGAAAATTATGGTACAAACGAAAAATGTCATACGGCAACCATAGTCAGCACACACTAGAGTAAACAAACTGGAGATTAATAGCAAATTAACGAAAAATTAACTCAACAAACGTTGTGCTTATTAAGTTTACTCACTCTTTCGTTGTATACTAGCATTATTAATAAAATTTGCAATAAATAACTCAAAAAGGCCATATTTTCTTTTGTTTATTTACAAACATGTGTTTGTGATCAGCTGATTTTCTTACTTGCAAGTTTTAGCTGGGAAAAATTTTTCCAGCAGAAATTTGCAGCTCTCTTTCACATTTTGCTCTCTCAATTTCCCCTACTTTGCAAGTTTTTTGGGTACGAGAACGCAAAACCAGTAAAAGTTTTCTAAAACTTTAGATAGTTGGACGTACGAGTACACTCCTATTATTATGAGAATGAGAGTGTAAAGAATAATTTTGAAGAATAAGATAAAGAAGTGAACAAGTGGTGTGAAATAGTGATGTAAAACTAGGTTGAATTGTACCTACTCTTCAGCTTATTAATTTGAACGTACGTTCGGTACAAGCACATTATTTTAGGTACATTTAGAACGTAGTAAAATATTGTTTCATGTCAGTCCAAAAAATGTTATGTACAGAAGGAAGATGTAGTCCACCAACTATCAAAAATAAATGCACATAAAAATACATGTTTACTTTTTGGGTACATGCATCTACTTTTATGTACAACTTTTCGGTAAATGGGTACACTATGAAAATTTAATATTCATCACTAGTGCGAAAAAATAATAATGTGACGTCAGCGAAAGGGTGGATACTGTCAAATCGAAAAAGAGGTGATTAACGATCCGCGGAAGGCGTCACCCTTGTTTCGCTGCATCGTGGTCAAAACAACTATGATTTTGAGTACTTGATGAGCCTTTGCAAAACATCGGAGTTAGGCCGTGGTTATGCCACCAATTTTAATTGGCATTCAAAAGAGAAAAATTTCTGTGATTGGTGAGAAGTGGTTACGCTCTGTTTGCTGATTAGTGAGCACAGGGTTGCTTCTTAAGAAATGCCTTTTTCCATTTCATACAAGCATGGCAGCACTGGAAATTGGTGGCGTACATCAAGATAATTCATCAAAATATGGTGTTTTGTTAGGAAACAGGCAAGCAAAATTAGACAAAATATCCCAGTGTTTTAAAAGTAGATCTGGCAAATGCATAATAAAAATATTAAGTATGTTATGTAAATCGCGAATATTCTTCTCCCAGTAGCGAAAATGGTCACTGGTGACATCGGCACTAATGAGGATTTGGTGACATCGTCGCTCTTGCTATGAATCCTAAGCGACATATAGCTGACAATGACACTGGTGACAATGTCATGCAGGTGTACTCCTATCAAAGACTTGTAACAGACAATGTCTTTCAGCGGTCACTTATAAAAAGTTCATCGCAGGATATTGTCGCTTGAATATCATCACTGATCACTGCAACGACTAAATTGCCATTTGTATAAAAAAGTCATGAACGACTTCCATACAAACGGAGCCCAAAGTCATTGAAGACTTGATATGGACGTACAAGACACTTAAGTGACTAATTCATGACATTCGCTACGGGGGTGTTATATGCACATAGAATACGTAAATATGTGATTGAACGCACAACTATTAAAATACCCAGTAGAGAAAATTGTCAACGATGACATCGTCACTAATGAAGATTTAGTGACATCGTCGCACTTGCTGTGAATCCTAAACGACATATAGCTGAAAATGACACTGGTGACAATGTCATGCAGATGTACTCCTATCAAAGACTTATAACAGACAATGTCTTGCAGCGGTCATTTATAAAAAGTCCATTGCAAGACACTGTCGCTTGAATGTCATTGAAGATCACTGCATGACCAAGTCATGTAGATGACATCAACGACGAAATTACCATTTATATGAAAAAGTCATCAACGACTTCCTTACAAACGTCGCCCAAAGTCATTTAAGACGTAACTTTTCCATAGAATGTCCCACAACCTGCCGAAATTAAAATACGACAATCTTTTACCCAGGCGACGATATTCATTGTTGCCCACGCTTAAAGTTTTAAGGTAAGGGAAAAATTTATATTCTCAAGCACTATGTACACATATGGATTCATTTAAACTAACTTTTTTTCCTGAGAACTTATTTAAATTCCAAAAACCGAAGGCCAACTTGAATTAAAACAACCAACACTGAATGCGTAAAAATTAAAGTAAAAGAGCACAAATTTCAATGTAAAGCAAAACTCTCTGGGAAGACAATAGGTTTGATCGTCGAAAATCCAGCGAAAATTATCACTCACTAACTGTCGCGTTTCCTATATCGATTCTGGTTGAATTTGCATTACGAGTACGTTTCAAATCATTGAAGTTAACTAAATTAATTAAGTAAACAAGTATTAACTTAAATTTTTTTCCTCAAATATATTTTCTTCCGTAAGCCTTCTTAATACTCTTTACTTTATACCCACATAGCAATATTTCATTTACTTTATCAGTTTAACTGAGTTAAAATTTTCAAATTGGTGGTAACCCTCCTCAAAAATATTTCCAACAACCATCTTTCCGAAACCTCTTTAATTTGATACCCATATTGTAATATTTCATTTATTTTATCAATGTAATTTAGTTAAAATTTCAAATATGTGACAACCCTCCTCAAACATATTTTCGGCTGTAAGCCTTCTTAAAAGTCTTTGGTTTGACACCCACATTGCAATATTTCATTTATTTTATTAATATGTATTTTATAATATTTTTTAAAATATTTTCTACAGTTATCTTTCTTAAATCTCTTTAATCTAAACCCATATTATAATAATTCGTTAATTTTATCAATATAATTGGGTTTAAAAATTTTCAAATAGGTTGCCACCCTCCAATTTTTGCGGTATCATTGGTTCTCGTATTATACCGAACAATACAAAAAAAAAATTATTCAAATCGGTTCAGCGGTTCTCGAGGTTTGACGACCAACAACATTTTTATATATACACTAGCAGACCCGGCGAACTTCGTCCCGCCCAAAATTAATTTTTTTATTGAAATATTTGGTCCAACAACTCAAGTTCATGTTTGGTTTTGTGGTCGACAGAAGGCATATCCCCATTGCCGTCTTAAATAACCTGACGAAAGCGTTATACCGGGAAGAAGTCCTTGCGGCTCGATAGTGAATCGTCCTTGAATCTGTATAGTATAGTTGGTGGCAATTTACAAACTGGTGAGTATCATTGATCCACATTCTGTTTAGTCACCGTAAAGCAAGGACCACAATGGTTCTGATGGTTGATTTAACGGGAGTAATTTAACTTTGATCCCTGGTGCTTCCGAATCGACGATTTTTAGCAATAACTCGGTTCCAGCGCCACTAAAAATTATCATTAAAATGGTTTCGGTCGTTTAGGAGGAGTTAAGCCACCTGAATAAGTCTTTTACATACTGACACTCTTAGGCATTTTTTCCCATACAAAAAACTCTCACGCATTCGTTATACGGAGAAAATGCATAACATCGTCAGCGAAAAAACATTCTCAAAAATACACGGTATCTTATAGCCATTAAAAACTTGCACTTTATGATAATGAAATTGAGTGAACTACAAAACTGCATACTCAAAATTTGGTACAAAAAAATTTATTACGAAAAAGAAAAAAACACTGTATTCTGGGCATATATATTTATAGATAGGTAAAAGTTTCAATTTCGGAGGAGAAGCTCGGCCAAACACTAACATATGTGTAAGCGCCAATCTATTATATAAAAGTTTCAATATGTTTGGAAAGCACCACTTCCCTTTTCCAGTAGCCCCAAAATCTCTATACAAATTTCTAGGACATTACCACAAATACTTTCAGAGATATACGGTATGAAAAATTCGATATGCATGGGTGATGCCACGCTCCCTTAATATATCCAAAGTCTGCAGTAGGTGTCCAAAATTTCAAAAAATCGGTACAGCAAAAAATGTGTACAGTAACACAGGGCAACACCGATTTTGATGCGGCAAATGTTGAAGCTGGTTTTAATAGGCTTTTTTTGCTGATTAAGAATACGTAAGTATAATGTTTCCATCAGCTCCAGATTTTGAGAAAAATGTGGTGAAAGTTTACAGCTAGTTTATTCAAAATTGATGCTTGCAACAGTTCTTTACCAAGAAATACGTTTATGGTGAAATTTTGGAAAATGGGCGTGGAACCGCCTACTTATGATCACACCCTGCAAAAATCGCGACTACTCCATGCATGCGTGTAAAGAGTACTCCTTAAGGACCAAGGAGTACTCCAAAATTAACCACAATTCATATAAAAAATATGATCCAATTAACATTGCGATGTCCTAGGGCAGGACCATATACTCCATCCCTGCATTACATCAGAGTAGCACAAAACTACTCCAACATATTAACAATGACATTGTTGTTATATTTTTTCGTTTGTACACGCTTTTGTTCTTCACTTCTCAGATGCTTTTTCGAAAGTAATAAAAACCAAAAACAAAAATTAAAAATTACATGTTGCCTCTGACGGCATTCGAACCGGAACATGCTGGGAGCTAACAACTAACAGCGATCATCTCT
>NW_016160055.1:47466-52282 GCF_001687245.7 Rhagoletis zephyria | reverse complement strand
ACACGTTCAGCTACAGCCAGACATGCAAATGTGCATTCAAATGATCAACTTCAATCACATTTCATTAAAACACGAGCAGTGATCGGGTAACAAACAATAAGTTGGCACAGAGACACGAGTTGGTCCGCTACAGCATGACAGAGGAACACTTTTGTAAGTACTCCAATATACCACAAATAGACTACATGGTCCAACGATTTTTGCAGGGGTGTTGCCATACGGCACACTTAAATTATATAGCATGCACGATTGTTTTTTATTGTTACTTGTTACCAATAGAGTCACTTATGTTTTAAGTAATATTTTATCACTGTTATATTTTGTAATTAATAAAATTATAGTTTAAAAAACTAAAACCTCCCTATTATAATTGCCATTCGTACTGTCATCAGGTATGTTACTTGAGAATAGAAATCGCTGCATCTTTTAGGCGCATCAATATTACATAGTTACATCCCGAGCTAATAAAAGGAAGGTAAAAACCGCTTTCTATAAATTCATGCTTACTTCTTCATATATGATATTCTGATGGTTTTCTGGNCTATAAATTCATGCTTACTTCTTCATATATGATATTTTGATGGTTTTCTGGCACTTCTAATTTTGTTTAAAGAACACACTTGCATTACACTCGATAGACAGCAAGGCTCTGACGGAAGCGTAAGCGTTTCGAAAGATACACCTTTTAGGAATAAGTTAACGTACATATAAGCATTTCGAAATAAGCGCTTTTTGTTTTACACCCTCTTAAACATGATGTATTTTGCATTGCCATATGGCAACACGGGGTCAATTTGGCTTAAGTGGAATTAAATGTTTTAAGCACGTGGCAACCCTAGTAAAAATAGTTCAGAAATAAAGCGTTTGAAACCCATTTCGATTGATAGCCATCTTTTTGTAAATCATTTAACTTATTCAATAATTTGAATTTAACCTTTTAAACTGATGACAACCCTCCAGACACATCAAAAACCTTGTAAATTGTTAAACTAAATATTTCTTAAAACTCTTTTATTTTACAACCATTTTTAATATTTCATATAATTTGGATATAAAATAATTTAATTCAAATTTTCAAACAGGTGGCAACCCTCTCCAAAACAATTGAAAACTATTACCTTCTTAAACCTCTTTTGTGTGACACCCATATGGTGATACCTTATTCACTTACCTAACTCCTTTAATTAAAATTGAATTCGACTTTTTAAACATGTGGCAACCCTACTACATGTAGTTAAGGTATAAAGCTACCTTTTCAAAACCAGGTCGGTAACAATTATGTAACCTTAATAATTTGAGCTTAATTTCTTAACCGGTGGCAACTCTTTTCCAAAAATTGGAACCTTACTGCAACTCTACAGTCAAAGCCCTTTAAATTGACACCTCACTGTAGAAAATCGAACAAACGGTGCGGATTATAATGGCAATGATTAGTAAATAATTAAAGTTAATTGTTGAACAGGCGGCAACTCTTTTGGAAAAAGTAAAACTTTATTGCACATCCAAGCCCTTTAACTTGACACCTCATTTTTGTAAATCGGACGTACGGTGCAGATCTGATGGCTCATTATATGTATACATAGAAGATAGATAGAATGGCCAAGCTCGCAGTTTTATAATTTTGTAATCGAAGCCAAAATACACTTATGTTTTCTGTAACGCCACGCCCGCGCGTATGTTGTATCTATNACCTTACTGCAACTCTACAGTCAAAGCCCTTTAAATTGACACCTCACTGTTGAAAATCGAACAAACGGTGCGGATTATAATGACACTGATTAGTAAATAATTAAAGTTAATTGTTGAACAGGCGGCAACTCTTTTGGAAAAAGTAAAACTTTATTGCACATCCAAGCCCTTTAAATTGACACCTCATTTTTGTAAATCGGACGAACGGTGCAGATCTGATGGCTCATTATATGTATACATAGAAGATAGGCCAAGCTCGCAGTTTTATAATTTTGTAATCGAAGCAAAATACACTTATGTTTTCTGTAACGCCACGCCCGCGCGTATGTTTACTAATATCTTTCAATCGCTACTACCAACAATTGCATTTTTTTTTACTGAATAAGGGGCCATTTAATTGTTATAGAAATCTAGATAAACCTTTTTAAAATTTTTACTTTTTCAATANAATCGCTACTACCAACAGTTGCATTTTTTTTTTTACTGAATAAGGGGCCATTTAATTGTTATGGAAATCTAGATAAACCTTTTCAATATNTTTGGAAAAAGTAAAACTTTATTGCACATCCAAGCCCTTTAACTTGACACCTCATTTTTGTAAATCGGACGAACGGTGCAGATCTGATGGCTCATTATATGTATACATAGAAGATAGGCCAAGCTCGCAGTTTTATAATTTTGTAATCGAAGCAAAATACACTTATGTTTTCTGTAACGCCACGCCCGCGCGTATGTTTACTAATATCTTTCAATCGCTACTACCAACAATTGCATTTTTTTTTACTGAATAAGGGGCCATTTAATTGTTATAGAAATCTAGATAAACCTTTTTAAAATTTTTACTTTTTCAATATTTTTTTTTAACATTTTGTCGTACGAGTGTCACGTATTGCCAGTTTGGAAATACACCATATATGGATGTACCTACACCATAGCTTATTTAAAAATATTCAAAAAACTCAACCTTTGTACAATGAGCTCACTTTTAGCCATTAACTTATTGGACTATTCAACTAATGATAAAACTTCGATTAGTAGTATGTATGTACATATGTATTTATGTGCCCTGCAATAAATCGCGCTAGTTAAGAACTAGCACAGAACTAGCTCATACGCTACGTCAATTTAATGTTTGAAAGAGCAATAATATCAACGGATTTTATTTCGCTTTTGAAAAGGTAATGATGTCCATTGATTTTACATATTTCGCACCAGTTTGCGAAATAGTGTCAATTGACGTTATTTCCGTTGACTTCGTTACCTGGTACCTTCGCCATGTTTGCTTAACACTAATCCTCATTTAACATCGTTAGCGACATTACCAGCTCAATGTTATACGCATGGAGCCGGTTACGTCGATAGCGATGATTAACTGGAAATTACTGTTAACCAGGCATGGTGAAGACGGCCCAAAGGTTAGGATTGAGATTAAAGTTAAAATTAAGATACCCTCCTGCTGGAGTCCATCGCTATTTTTGAACCGCTACTGCACCGACTCCTAGGTAGGTAGCTACTCTATTAAANAACTAATGATAAAACTTCGATTAGTAGTATGTATGTACATATGTATTTATATGCCCTGCAATAAATCGCGCTAGTTAAGAACTAGCACAGAACTAGCTCATACGCTTCGTCAATTTAATGTTTGAAAGAGCAATTGGAGTCCATCGCTATTTTTGAACCGCTACTGCACCGACTCCTAGGTAGGTAGCTACTCTATTAAACCGTGGTAGTGCACATGGTAGTGCAGAGTCGAGCCTGTCTGAAGCAGAATAGCGAAAAACGGTAGTGCAGATAGAGCGGATGGTGACTACCGCCTCGGACATTGCCTTGTAAAAGTAATCGCTGAAAGACACTGCAAGTAGTCGGTCGGTATTTGACGGAGTTTACCAGGTAGCTACCGATTCATCAGTTCTGTAGTCGCTCCTCCGTAGTGCAGGGTAAAGATAACCTAAGTAAAAAGATTTATTATGGGTATGTCGGTAACACATGTTAGTAGGTTTTAGTTTTACAGATATATATGCACATATGCAAAAACATACATACTGCTTCGTTTTTTTTTTCAAAATCATAGAAGTCGATCGATGAGAAGTCGTAAATCAACTTGCTTACAGGCAATTTCGCGAAAGCAATTTAAGTAAACATGATTTCAATTTATTGAATTTTATTTGGAAACTGACAGAAAATAAGAAATAATTTTCAATTTAAATTGCTGGTGAAATTGNGAAACTGACAGAAAATAAGAAATAATTTTCAATTTAAATTGCTGGTGAAACCGAGCACTGTGTAAGATTTGACCCATCTAGCTGCTTTTAATTCTGTAATTCGAAAACCATTGAAGATAGATTAATGAAATTTTGCACAAGGTACGTTATAAGATAGGCGAAGCTTTTTACAAAAAATTGGTAATTTATAGTTACTGTCACGCCACCCTATTATATAACTGCAATTTTTAAAAATGCAAAAACTGAAATATTTAACTAACTAAAAAGGCTAAAATGCCCAAGATTTATATTTAGAATTTCCCTATAACAAGGAATTATAAACTGACAGAAATGGACTTAAAAATAAATAATTTTTTTTTTAATTATGGGCGTGGAAAATCTCCATAAAAAAGTCAAGTTGGGTCAACAAAATTCCGTTATAAGTTCAATATTTCTTTCTCTATTTACAAAAATGGGATGCCATTGGAAATGCAATGAATCAGGCTTTCTCTATTCAAAGCAAAAATACGAGAATTTGTCTCTGTCGAGATAAATGCAAATGAATTACTCGAAGAAAATGAAATTCCCAGTAGGCCAGAAAAAAGAAAATTTCATCAAAACCTGCGCTTTCCAGCAGCTAAAATTGTATTGTTTAAAGTCTAAGAGGAGTGGCAAACAAATAAAAATAATTTTGCTAAAAATAAGTCTAAGTCAACATCGTTTAACTTTAACATGAAATACTCAGTCCTAGTTTACTAAATTCCCAAAAATGTATATTCATTTAAAAGATCATACCTAAACAAGTAAGAAAGTCTAAGTTCGGGCGGAGCCGAACATTAAATACCCGGCGCAAGTATTAAATATATGATTTTCACCTTTCCGAAAGCTACCGCTACATGGTAAGCCGGTGTGTATCAATTCTG
>NW_016160055.1:17964-38338 GCF_001687245.7 Rhagoletis zephyria | reverse complement strand
AATTTTATTTATTTTGCCGGTATTACCATCGGCTGGCGTTGTAGGACTTTTCTGTCCCACAGTTTTAATTTGATTTGTTTTTCCATTTTTTAATGCACTGTCATTTTTGCCGGGATATGCTTCGGCGGGCTGTTCAGATTCAGTTTCCGAACAATAAATTATTTCCTCCTTTCCGTTATTAGTTGTCAATGATTTATTTTTTAAATTTATTACCGCGTTAATTTTCTTTAAAAATGTATTACCTATTAAAAGGTCTGATTCCAAATTATCGATTTCATAAAATATTTGTTTAACACCGAATAAATGGATTATGTGATAATATTTAATTATTGTAAACCCATTTATCGAATTTACGCGANTTAATTATTGTAAACCCATTTATCGTATTTACGCGTTTGTAAATATTAAGTTCATTTTTATTTTTATATATTCCTGCTTTTATGTAGCAACTTGTTGCTCCTGTATCAATTAGGATTTGTAAATCACGGTCAATAACTTTGTCATATCGCGGGATATATGGCAAGTCTACTTTTCCCCTAAAAAATGATCTCATTAATATTATTCACTCGTTGCGTTTTGTTAGGTGGGTGAGCACTTAACTGAGCACTGGCATTTGGCCTTTTCTCAGGTAAATAGCTCTGATTATGTGGTACGTAATTATTTCGATAATTACTTTGAATATTCCCTGGCTTTTGTTGCTGCCGATTTTGGATCTGAATGCTTCGATCAACATCCATTGGTGTTGGTCGAGCTTGATCATGTTGTGGGGTTATCCTTTGGATTTTATTTCTTTGTGGTTGACTTTGTGCAAACCGCAAATGATTGTAAAAGTTATTAAAATTATTATATTTGTTATTATTTACACTTGGAAAATTTTGTGTTTTTCCAAATTGTAGTGCGAAGGTTGCTCGCATATTGTTCGATTCCAATTCTTGTGCTTTTGCAAGAGCATTCGATAAATCACTTGGTGAGAGTGAAAATAAAATATTAGACAAATTACCGTTTAGTCCCGTTATAAATATACGTAAAGCATCACGCCTATTTTTCGCATTTAACTCTTTGGTCACTGCACTGTCTGATCCGTATGTCATAATTGTCTTATTTATGAGTAAGGTTAGTTTTTCGTTAACATTGTTATAATACTCAATAATGGTATTACTACCTTGGCGCAAAATGCTCATCTCTTGCTCAATAATATGAGCAGGCCTTTTGTCAGCATAAGCGAAATCTAGTCGCGCTAAAATGGCGTCAATATTTAAAACTGTCCCATGATTTGATAATAAATCGTTTGCGTCCTGGGTAATCCTGTTTCGTAAAATGGTTAATGCAGCGAAATACCTACGGCTGCCTCTCACATATAAGCTCATCGCATTATTAGCTGATTCTCTCCAGCTAACATATTTATTTTGCTTACCAGAAAATTCTGGTAATGACTTAATAACCTCCACTGATTCATCGCAGTTAATTTGGGAGTCGACCACTTCTGGTCTGTAACCAGTTATGGTTACTGATTTTGTTAATCCCTCAATTTGCCTACGCAATTCAGACACCTCTAGTCTGAGTGATGCATTCGTTGCCGCAATTAATCTTGCTACTAGAGCCTCATTATCATTATTCAAAGTCATATTTGAAAAGTTTTTTATTAATCTTTACAGATTCGTATATAAACACTTCACAAATTAACAACACCGTTTTTTATAAGGACACTTTTCAGTTTTATGATTTCCTTTACAATAATCACAATAGTACAAGTTTTTATATTTTGGACCACTTTGATTTTGTCCCATTTTAAAATTTACCACTTCTTTTTGCAACCCGAATCATTGCTACCGTTTCTGATTCTAATGTCTCTCTATTATAATAATCTGCTAATGTGGCTTTCTTATTCTTTCCTAAAATATAGAATAGAATAAATAATTCTTAAATTAATTTACTGCTTCAGCTCCTTGTTGCTGTCACTGCTGTTATCGATTTACTGGTCTTCTTTCCACCGTTGTTATACTCTGCTACTACTGGTGTTGTTGATTTTGATGTTGAGTCATTTATCTATTTCCACGGTCACTTTCNGAATAGAATAAATAATTCTTACATTAATTTACTGCTTCAGCTCTTTGTTGCTGTCACTGCTGTTATTGATTTACTGGTCTTCTTTCCACCATTGTTATACTCTGCTACTACTTGTGTTGTTGATTTTGATGTTGAGTTATTTATCTATTTCCACGGTCACTTTGTTGTTGATTTTTACCATCACAGTCTTTGTTTAAATTTTCCTTCTTTAATGAGGATATTTAAAGTTTTTAACTTTTTTCTCCTACAGTGTTAAGTTTTTTTTATTAATTANAAATTAATACTTTATATTTGATTATCGTTTAAGAATGTTCGTATTTAAAAATAATATTTTCATAGAAAAATGTATTACGCACGTATTTGACTGTTCTCATCTGAGTATCTATGTATATGCAAGTGGACATAGCCTGCTGAAAAAAATTATCAATTTATAGTAACCCACTTGTAGTTAGCCTTTTTTTGGAATTTCTATAAAATATATAACTTGCAGTTAGCTACATAAAGCTAACTTGAAACTAGTTGACAAGTGATGCAGACGCAATCCGGAGATTGTTTTCTTTAAACGCATTTCTATTTAAATATCCTGCACTTCACAAATAATTTTTAGAATTGAAGACAAATAAAAGGAGGATCGAAATTTCATATTATTACTTTGAAGTTATGTCTGACGGAGTTCGAATATGGGATCACCTACAGCAGAATATGTAAACATATATGAAATGTAATAAAATAAAGTAAATAAATAAATACAAAAGTATAAATACAAATAAATAAATATTTTGTTTTTCCTATTGATATTTTATGTCCAAAAGTAGTTAGTTACATCTAATTCTGACTATTTCGCGGCCATCGCCATACAAATATAGTTAGCTTTCCACAAAGGAAATGTACAAATAATAGTGGCCTTTAGTTCCTTTTGATATGCGCGTAATTGAATTGAATACTAACCAATATACACTACTTTCGTTGACGTTTATAGTAAGAACAATTACGTTTCTATTTGATTTTAATATTTTTTCCCCTCAGTGTACCCAGTACAGCGTAGCTCAACCAATTACATAAGTACCTCAGAAAAAGTAATTTATTTCTGCTTATGTAGCAACTAACTTCAGACGGATGTATAATAACTAGGGCCCGGATTTTTATGCACTAAAAAATCAGAAATATATACTAAAACTCAAAAATATGCCGACTTCACAAAAAGGAGAAGATTATCAGTTCATCGGAATAATTTTTTTGTATATATGTTACCTCATAACTTTGGACCACGTTAACCGATTTCTATAATTCTTTTTCTAAAGGAAAAGTATTACCAAACAGGAGGTCCCGTACTAATTTAGTTTAAATGCGATCATTGCATTATGAAGAAATTAACGATAATCTTAAATTTTGATATGAGAATTGAAGTCGGTTTTGTTTTTTGCTTGAAAATTATTTGTTTTAATTTGCTTTGTTCAGGGCTTTAATGACAGGCAAGATAAATATTTAGTTCTTAACAGTTTTCGAAGTAAAAGCTTTCCTATTTGGTCGGAAATGTACTTTGTATAAGGAGAACATTCTTACTACGTCAACACTGGTGATTGGAGCGTACTTGAAGCAAGCTAGTTTATTGGGATGATAGCTATTAAGTAGGGATCACACGATTTGTATATTTGTACAGATTTGTACATTTTGGCAGTCACATAGTGGTGTTGTTTAGAAATTCGAGTTCAGCTCAATAAGAGAATTTCCAGACAACACCACTCTGTAACTGCCAAAATGTACAAGTCGTGTGATACCTGCTTAGCAGCTGTCATTTGCGGCCATTTGGCTACTTAGCACCAATATTGTNCTAGTTTATTGGGATGATAGCTATTAAGTAGGGATCACACGATTTGTATACTTGTACAGATTTGTACATTTTGGCAGTCACATAGTGGTGTTGTTTAGAAATTCGAGTTCAGCTCAATAAGAGAATTTCCAGACAACACCACTCCGTAACTGCCAAAATGTACAAGTCGTGTGATACCTGCTTAGCAGCTGTCATTTGCGGCCATTTGGCTACTTAGCACCAGTATTGTCGTTTTAGCCCTTTGGTGGCTAGATTTAGCTACCACATCCTTTTTTTGGCCACATAAATTTAAAATTGCCCCTAGCCCTTTTTTAGCCCTTTGGAGAATTTATTCATCCTTGGCATGAAAAAGTTGTATATGCTTAATTTTATCTAATTTTTTCATTAATGTAAGAGATCAATTTTTAAACTAAGAAATACTGATATATATATACATACATACATGGCCCAAAACGCGGACTGTTACATTACATTTTGGCTCACACTGAGTTTTAAATACCGCCCATACCAGGGTGAGAAATAAAGTCAATTGACCTTATTTCCGTTGATCTTATTACCTGTCACCAGGCTTGCCACTGACGAAAAAAAATATTTACCATCGACTTGAGAAAAATCTACCAAATGTGGAAAATATCTACCAATAAATTTTGTATAGTTATTTTAATAAAAACTATAGTTTTGTTATTTTTTTATTTATTTTAATTAAGCTATAGTTTTCTATTTTCTAGTTATTTCAATAAGAATTAAAATTGTTTTTAAGGAACTTTTTATTTAACTAATTCTACGGTATTTGAGTCATATTATTGGCATATTCGCAGTTTCCTTCAACCAAAAGCGGAAGTGATAAAACTAAAGGCAACAACGAAACTTCATAATTTGAAAAACTTGAACTCGTTTTATTATAGACAAATACAGTGACTCAGAAAGCACTTGCTGATTTTTTTTATTATTCGCAATGTTTTTCAAGTAAACATTTTTTGCTGCTTTAACTAAATCCATAAAAATTAAGGATTCAAAAAAAAAATGTTCGTCCAAATTTCGAATTTTTTACACTGAATTTTTAGAACAATTTAAGGTACCGAGTTTGAAAGCAAATAACACTTCAGTATAGCTCACAATCTGCTTCCCGTTGATTTTTTTTTTTAATTTTTTGTCGCCAGTCTTTTGTGTTTTTGTATTTAACAATTTCTATTGATAAAATTGGCGTTGATTTAACTTTTTTTGCGAACAATCATAGTGCGTCATTACATACCTGTAAATTTTTTCTTTATATGTATTTTAATAATCATTTAAAATATTTAGGCAATCAAAAGCTCCTCGGGATAAAATTAGTTTTATCGATATCTCGATATACATTTATACGTTTGTAAGTATATAAAAAGTATGCAAAGAAATTTATAATATGAAGATAACTACGAAAAATAAATCGGGAACGAAAAGTTCAACAAAAACCTACCAAAATGGGAAAAAATTTACATTTTTACCAACCCAAATTTTTTCTACCCATTTTTACCAAAGTGGCAACCCTGCCGACACACAACGACTTTTTTTAGCCCTTTTTTAAAATACATTTTTACCATTAAAAATGATTTGCGTCAACACTGCTTAGCACACCAGATATTACCTTAAGTTCCTTAAACCCCTTATTTTTTTGTATAATGGTTTCCAATTTTTCCTTGATTTTTTGCTCAAGTTCACCGTGCACATTTTGAATAGTAGCAAAAGCAGTCTTCACAAGATGCACTTGTACAGCCAATGATTCAACAAATTCTAAAAATATTTTTGCCCATTCGATTTTAAATTGTCAACATCACAGAAGCGAGCTCTTACATCTTCGGCCACTCGGTTGGTGCATTGCGTGCCAAACAAGTTACGTGCTGTAACTTTGGTTAAAATACCTTCAGCACCTTTGCTGAATTTACCATATCGAGACCTAACCGCCAAAAAAACGTAAGCGACATATTTTTCAAAAATTTTCTTTGTGTCCAATATCAAGGCGCATGCCAGAAATCGGAGGAGAAGCTCGGCCAAACACTAACATATGTGTAAGCGCCAATCTATTATTATTTTCATTAATTTTAAATTGGTTGAAAAGACATTTGCAAAAGAAACATACTGACTTTGGAGTGCTTTAAGCGTTAGTTAATGCAGAGTCGGACAATCGACTTGCTGGTCGCACACAATTGAAACAACATTTGAAAGCACATTTACATGGCTGGCTGTAGCTGAGCGTACAGAGATGCCTGTTATTACTGGTTAGCTTTTTGGAGGTCCGGCTTCGAATAGAGACAACATGTCAAGATGATAATAAAAATTGTTTTTATGTCTTGAAAATATGGAAAAGCATCTGTGAAATTCAGAACGAAAGCGTATTCAAACCAAACGTACTGAGCATTGTACTACGATTATTTTTATTAGGAAAAATGGACAAGCAACAAAATCCAAGCGGAAGAAGTTATAGCTGCCTAACAGCGAGTGCTTAACAGCGTTTTAATCTATTAGTAAAAGTTTAAAAGGGGCGTATTACTTTTACAAAAAAAAAGTAATTTTGCTGCCTTTTCTCCCATGAGGCGATTTCGTAGAGGCTCGTATATAAGGCACGCTGCACGAAACAATTGCTCACTTGGAACGCTTGCTGGTGTTGCGCTTAAATAGGGCCAGATCTGTCAATTTGTCGTATTTTAGTCCAGCTTTCCTCCAAACGAGAGGATTTTCAACGAGATGAGCTCGTTTTTCTTTCCTTCAATTAAGCTTTTCCACATTTCTTAATGTCTCCAGATCCTACATCCAAGCCTTCGCTCTCGCTCGAAGAATCTAAAATTATTTCTAGGTTGCCTAAAAGACTTTCAGCAGTACTTGTTGAAGTAAACATCGTTATCCGCTCCGATCTGTGTATGCATGGAGTCCAAGACGTCGATAACGATGTTTAACCGCAGATTAGTGTTAACCAGACATTGAGTAACCGGCCCTTAACCGTTTAGCGCCTGAAGCTAAAAGCCGGTTATTCTTCGCGCCCTCGTTAGACAGAAATAGAGCCATTTCAATAATATTAGAGTGGACTCCCTGCTCATGTACACATTCGCATTCGCAAAACATTCGTAACATTTGTTGAGAATGCGAATGTCGAATGCGAATGTGCAAAATGATGCGAACCATTCACATAACGGATGCGAATGCAAGTATTCGCAACATCCCTGGTTACATATGTACTAGAGGCACGATTGAGAGAATACAGTCCATTCCGCTATCCTAACATTTGACAGTCTGTTCGACTACACTTGCAATTGTAGTTCCTGCAACATTTTTTCTTCCTCATTCTTGTCGTTTGATTCCCCATTGCACCATGACTCAAAAAGTTTAAACCTTGATCGCGATCTTCACATTTGTATAGGTTGATCGAGATTTCTCAATGAATCTGCAATACGCTTCCTTCTCTTCCTCTCAATGAGAGCGCGGATAGTGAACGGATAGTGAACGGATAGTGAAGAGAAGTATAGCCGCTAAAGGCTGATTCACATACAACTTTCTTCGCTTTGCTTGATAGTTCTTTGCTTTCACATATAAGATCGATGTAGGCATATGCATGAGTATGCTCACATAAAAAACGTTTGAAGCAAAGCAAAGCAAAACGAAGCAAAATATTGGGTAACTCTCAACTTTTGCCCCTTCGGCAATCAGCTGTCTACATGTATCTTTTCTCGTGGGCTTGCATTTGCATTTAATGAAAAAAATTGGGTTAATAGGAATTTTTATTGCTATTATTAATGCATATTATTATATTGTTATCTATTTTATCACAATTTTGAAGGTCAGCTTTACCGCTTTCGGAAAAAAATGCAAATTTTTACATAGGGTTGCCATCTGTCTGAAAATAACGTGAATAAAATATTTAAGTGGCGTAAAATTTTGCAACGCTTTTATCGAACGAAAGACATTTCAGTGCACTTTTATCGAGAGGTAATATTTTTAATAGGGTTGCCAATACATTACAGAGATTTTCGGCATTGGGACTTATCGATATAATAATCGATATTTTTATCTTGGTTATTATCGTCATTTTTATCGAATTCACCCTGTACCTCTAATAAAGTTCTTACTTCTAAAAATAAAACCAAGGTCCCTAATTTGACATCTAATTTTTTAAATTCGAAAGAACTGTATAGATCTGATCTCCTTCACAAAAAACAGCTTCACGTATTCGAACACCCATATTTTAATACATAAATTTGTATGTATTTCATTTACCTAACTCCCTTAATTTTAGTTGAATTTCACTCCTACATATTTATTAGAAATGGAGCCTTTTCAAACCAATTTATAGTAATACCCATAAATAAATAATGTTAATTAAAATTTTTAACAGGTGGCAACACTTTAAAAAAAAATAAACCTCTCTCATCTACAGGCCAAGCGCTTTAATATCACACCCCATTTTTTTAAATCGAACGAATGCAAACCTGATCACATTAAAAAAATGTCTTCGCGTGTTATAAGTAGAATCCAAACCCATAAAGAGAACATAAAACTTCACGTGCAGTTTGACATTCCTATGAGAAGTTTCCAAATACTCACGTTCAGGTGGCTTGATACTTAAGTATGTGAGCATAGCGGAACACGTATTTGGTGAAGGAGAGCGCCGTCGAGTAACATCATTCAGGTACGCTCGTTTGGGATGTTCTCTACATTTTAACCGACTTCCAAAAAAGGAGGAGGTTATCAGTTCGTCGGAATATTTTTTATTTTTTATGTATGTTACCGCATAACTTTGGACCACGTCAACCGATTTCGATAATTCTTTTTGCATCGGAAAGGTAGTGTCTCAGAGGTGGTCCCATACCAATCTGGTTAAGATCCGATCAGTGGATCATGGGATATATATATATATATATATATTTTTTTTTATATGAGAGTTGAAGTGGTTTTTTTTTTGCTAAAAATTATTTGTGGCTCATTTTTTTTTTGGTACCGCAAAAATGTGTTCCTATTATTCGATTAAATGTGAGAAGTGCAGTTTGGCTGGGAACTTTGCAGCCCTCTTATATGTACATATATCGGCGTTCCCAATGTAAAAGTCACATTTTGCATTTTTCGCGACTGCGTTTTTTGAGATTTTTTTTATGAAAAAAGGAGCCTTGACGTGCTTTCTCTCTCAAAATTTCAAATTTGTCAATTACATTGATGATGAAGATGCGAGTATCCAAGTAGTGTGTATGTAACTCAAACGCGAATTCGAAAATACTGAATTCATTTAGATAATAAATAAAAATTTATTTAAAAAAAACTACATAAATATTTTTAGATATTGCATACCTCTACGTACAAGTCTTTTAATATGTGCACCTATCCACAGGAATTGTTATTTTTGCAAAAATACTTATGTCCATATATCTACATATTTCCTTAAATGTATACGAAAGCAATATTAAATACAAGCTTATTTGCACAAAAACATACATACATATGTACATAAATATATTGCCAATCTTTAAAAGGATCAAAATCAATAATAGTTTTCCTGTCTGTTTGGTTCGATTGTAACTCTGGCATAGGGACTGCCAGACCCCACCTTCCTACGTAGCGTTACTCCTCCCCTGTTCGGGCGTAGGCACATAACTATTGCGTAAATACCAGCGGCACACAGCAGTATGAGAGCGAAAATAAAGAGCCCAGCTACCCAGTGTGGCCAATGGGCACAACTAAAGTCGGAATTCTCGACATTGATCATGCTTTCACCCCGTAATCGCGATGGATTGAAGCACCGGCCTTTCGTGTCCAATTTAATTTCTTTGATCCACACTAATTCGCAATCGCACACCAGCGGCATACCATTGAGATCGAGTTCTGCAAGTTTCGTGAAAAGTGGTGCCAAAGTAGCGTTAAGTGAGCCCACAGAAGTGCCACGAAAAATTAAAGTGCGTAGCTCTGGAAAACGGCTAGCTTCTGCACCGAAAGCATGTCCACTAAATTTATTCAAGCGACGACTGTTCTGGAAGCTAATCTTTTTTAACCCGGTCAGCGGATAAAATGCATTTTCTTCGACCGACTGTAGACGCGGCATATCTTCCACATACAGCTCACTTATCGTGGCAGACAGGTTGGCGGTGATGGCAGGTGAAAAAGTCTGAAACAAATTTTCACTGATATCAAGTTTTGCCAAAGTACTTGGCAGATTCGATGGAATTTTTTCGAGCTTGTTATGGCGCAGGTCTAATTCGACAAGTGGAGCTTTCTCGGGCAAGACCAGATCTGTCAAGCTGCATGCTTGCAGGCGTAACACCCTGATTTTAAAGTTCACACCGAAAGTACGATAAAAGTCTTGTTCTTGTATGGCCTCGGTCTGATTGAGATGTCGGTTCCACGACAGATTTAACGTCTCCAGCACAAGTAAAGACCGAAATAGTTGTAGTCCCAAAGTATGTAAGTTGTTGTGCGACAAATCAAGAACTTGTAAATGCACCAGCTCGTCAAAGGCGTTCAATTCAATTGACTGTATGCTATTCCAGCTTAAGTAGAGTTTGCGAAGGTTCGCGGCCTTGACAAACTTTTTGTTGCTGATAGTGCTGATGTTGTTGTGCATAGCATTTAGAATGCGCAGGCTGTCGCTGGCCAACGTCGGTACCAAATCCATTGCATTCCAAGACAAGTCCAGTAGGTTTACATAGAGCGGCAGCACCTCAGAGAAGTCGGCGTTCTTCAAATTCTTGTAGCTGCAATCGATGTTTATGGCGCGAATACCCCATGGAGGAGCATTATCGTTGCTGCACTCGCACGATTTTCGAGTGTTTTTGTGCTGTTCCGGATAGCAAAAGCGTTCTATTTCATTTTCATCGATCACTTCTGCTTTGGGGCACAGTAATAAGATTGATACCGATATCGTAAAACATACCTGCCGACAAATCATTGCTAGTATCTTGAAACGGGTAGCGATCTATGTTATGACTAATTTAGACTGGAGTAACCAAATGACAGCCACCAAATTTTTCGGTATTTCATTTTCCAGTATTTCCAGGTATCAAAAGATAAGATTAGTTTGTTTTGTTAAATATTTCTGAGTTTTATCAACTGCTTGAAAAAAAATATATGTATTGTAAAAAGTATGGTGGTGCAAGCTCTCCTTTCCAGTGCGATAAGATATGGTGTGCATTTTTTGTGTTCGCTTTCGTTGGCGATAGCTCTTTGAAAATAAATTTGATCTTATCGATAATGAATCGGTTTTATTAATCATAATGCAAAATAACTTTGTTGACTAGCACATGTGTATGTACTTATGTACATCGTACATACATACACATATTAATGTACATACATCCATATGTAACTTTCTAGGTAAATAGCATTGCTTCTATGTAGATCAAACAATTAAAAATAACGACCAATTTGTATTTATTAAAAAAGCAAAGGTAGTGAATTCTCAAAAACTTGAATAGTTGAACTGTTTCCCATTTCACTTATATAAATTCATGGCAAAAATTAGCTTCTCACTTATAATTGAGTATCAGGTGCACCCTATAGAACAAGGCCGATTTAAATCGGATCAGTATGCAACCGAAAGTGCCTCTGAAGAAACGCCAATGCTGGCTTACTTCTTCATAAATCTCTTGGTTTACTCTAAAAACGTAAAAATAATAATATAAAATATCTGTATGTACTCAGAAAAGGCGATGAAAATAAGTGTTTGGCGCTCAGATTAGTGTTTCTTCCACACTCTCCCCTAATTTTTGCTGTGCGTCTTGATGGTAAATGATTTTCATGAAAGGTTTTTTCGGTGCAAGCACAGGGCTGCCAACTTGGCTAAAACCGTGCCATTTTTGGCCCTATATTACACAAAACGGCACTTAATTTTTCCATTTGGCACAAAGTGTCAAAATGGCACTTTTCAAGAATAGTAATATTTGAATGAATTTTTGTGAAATCCTTTGCGTGTACTTCTTTTACTCAGCTAAAATTTTCTAATTTCTAACGATTATACAACTGGTTTATCTTATTTTGGCATTGCACTTTTATTTTAGAAATGTGCTTCATATTTTATTGTTAAATTGGCACTTTTATTTTTCTATTTGGCACTTTTTTATCCCCAATATGGCACCTCATAGCTAAAGATAGTTGGCTGCCCTGTGCAAGCATACATTCTTAATTATATGATTTTCTAATAGACAAGTTGAAATAGCAACAAAAATGGTAACAGCTTACAAGGGAAGACATATTCAATGTCCCATAGAAAGCATAACCGTAAACATTTTGAATGGTATATGGGTATTTCCATACGTCGCATACGTGACAGTCGTACGTATCAATGTGATACAAACAAGGAATACAATTTGTTTTCTTTAACTTTTTTGGGCCATTGTATAGCACATAATTATCTCTATATTTAACCGAATAATGAAAACAATCGAACTGCTTGGTCCTGAAATATAAGCATTTAAAGAGAGTGTCGTTACGTGACAAAAAATGGAAGTAGATTTTTTCTTTTCTTACAAAACCGCAAAACTCTGCGAATTGTGGATGGGTATTTTCATGAAACTTATTTTAATATGATTTGGAGCAATTCTAGTTGTTTTTAGAGTTTTTTGAATTAATGCAACTTGTTTCAATTTTCTTTTACAACCCCAAGTGTGAAACGTCACGTGACGTAGCGTCCAGTGTTGCCACAAATATTTTTAATTTTTTACCAAACCTCTAAAAAAAAAATTTACCAAACTCAGAAAAAAATTACCAAATTTGTATGAGCATAATATTCTAAACAAATTGGAAATTATTTTTCGACGTATGTAGATAATACACCACGTCTGGGATTGTGGCCAGCTTAGATCTATTTATATTTTTCGACCGAAAAATGAGTTCTTCCCATTCTTTTATGACAAACTCATAAAAATGCATGATGTCGCTGCCGCGTTCAAAAAATTCATATCACCATCGACTGAGCGTTTAGATAACGAAGACGAACAATTTACAGCTGTGGTTGTCCTTTTCAATGTGTTCCGACTATAACAATTCACAAATATTTTTAATGGCCGGTTGTTCAATGTATTTAACCGGAGCTTCTACCTCCGATTTGTACTAATCAGACATTGAACAATCGGCCCTAAAACATAAAAGAAAAAAATCGCTCATAGATTTATAAACATTTAAAAGGTGTTTAATAGTTCATTTCTACTGCAGTTTATGCCTATTGGAAAAAAGCAGTTTAAAACTCGAAGGAGGTAGTTGCTCATATTAGGTACAAGCAAATGAAAGGAAAGTAACAAAAACGAATAAATAAACATTGCAGATCACCTCTTGTTGTAAATATCTAAACTCTTAACTGTAGTTAAGCGTTTGGTGGAAATGGGCTGTAACATACAGTCTTTTACATAATTTATTTTACATAACTTAAAACCAAAACATGAAACCAGCAAATGTATCGTTAAACGGTAGATAAAATTTACGTTTACTATTTTATAAGTGGGTCACATTCGTACATAATCGCAAACTTTTAATTAGTCCCGTGAAATTATTTTCTTTCACCATTGGTTCCGGCAGGTAAAAATGATCCAAAATCCAGATTTGTGGGACTGTAGGGGCTGTGATCGAGCTGCCATATATACTAAAAGTTCTGAGTTGTCGAGGCAAATTGTTACATTAAAGAGCCCTTTAAATTTTTGGCTATCTTAAGGTGTAGATACATACATATGTAAGTACATAAGCAAATTTGTTTGTTTTGTGCAATTGTCAGAAGGTTCAAAGTTATTAATTTTTATATGTAATAAGTTAGTATTAAAAACTTAAAAGAAAAGACTTACGTTAAAAAAATTACCAAATTGAGAAAAAAATTACCAAATTACCAAACTCCTCCTAAAAAGAAAAAATTACCAGTTTTGCTAAAAAATTACCAAAGCGGCAATGCTGGTAGCGTCACGTGACAATTTCCATCGTTATATTTTTGTTAATATTGCTTTTAAATGAATTTTGCGTTAAAACATGTATTTTATGTAGAATATACTTTATATTTTGACTTCAGCGCCAATTCAGGGTGAATTTGTTGGAAATCTATGACTTATTATGTTTCAACTACATGCGCCAAATTCGAACCAAATCGGACCATAAATACGGTTTTTCGAAATATCTCAACCTTGGCGCCACCTAGGAAGACCATTTTACGCAAACATGATTCTACTTACATAGCCAGTATATATTTTAAAAAGCAGACAAATCGGCCCGTAAATACGTTAGATATAAGATTTTTATTTTTTTTTTGTCGTGGTGGACCTTCCGATGGAAACACCCATATATCAACGGTGGGTGAGTTTATTCCTTTTTATCAAGAAAATATGCCAATTCAGTTTTTATAACGATTTTTTTTTATATTGCACCCAAAGTGCATTACAATTGTGTATTAATAACATTTTATTATTTAAAGTTTTAAATTATAATTTGTTTCTTAATTTCGTTTTTATTAATGCTAAATCAAAAAATTTGCGCTCAGTTGCTGAGAAGCTGTGATAAAGAATAAAAATATTATGAACTAAATCACACAATTCTCCAAAGGCCGCTTACGCTTCCGTCAGATCCTTGCTGTCTATCGAGTGTAATGCAAGCTACATTCCTGCAGCCATCGTTGCCAGAATTTGTTAGCGAACCCTCGAGTTTTGTGCCACTGTTGTCGTAAATTAAGGTTTTCGTTGAAAACTGGTTTATAACCATCGGTGGATCCTAAGAGCAGGTGGTTCGGAATCAGCGCATCGTCATCGGCGTTGTCGAGAGATACGAACGTGAGTGGTCGAGAATTGACTATAATTTCAACTTCACATAAGGCACCTTTTAGCGTTTCATCAGTGAATTTGAAGGAAGGGCAGATAGCATTCAGAACGGATTTAACCGAACGGACCAATCTCTCCCAGGCTCCACCCATATGTGGGGCCCCTGGTGGGTTGAATCGCCAAACGACATCTTCGCAACTCGTCCTACATTTTTCGAAGCTATTAGAGTCTACACCAGTGTTGCCATTTTAACCGTTTTCCGGCTAGATTTAGCCGGTTGCGATAGCAAATAGCCGGAGAAATTTCGATTTAGCCGGCAGCCGATTTGCAGAAAAAAATTAGCCGATTTTGCTATTTGCCCTATTTTCTTAAATTTCAAATATGTATATATGTTTCCATTTTTGACTAAGCGACCCAAAATCTGTTAGAAATGGCTACTAGCCTAATCGTGGAGAAAATTTTCATGTCAGGCAGGATTTTATGAAATTGGGCCGATTTCGCTTATTTTTATTTTAAACGAAGAAGGGATTTTCTTCATAAAATGTTTGCTATAAATGTCTTAATTTTAAGTGTGATGTTTTATTCGCAAACTTAGAAAATAAGAAATTTTTTCACTGTTAAGACACTTAAGATGCGTTTGTGTTTGGATATAGTGCCAACAAACAGAATAAATATTACATGTAGATATTGTCTTCCCAGATAGCGCATATTCAATTCTGCCTAAATTACAAAACATCATTTTTGCCCACTTCCAAAGGTTTAAGGTGAAGGAAAAATTGATATTTTCAAGCACTATATACCATATGTATTTTTTTAAACAAACTCTTTTGCTGAGAACTTATTTAAATTCCAAAAACCAATGCCAACTTTAATTAAGGAACCAACACTGAAGTGAGTCAAAATGAAAATAAAAGAGCACAAATTTCTATGTAAAGCAAAACTCTCTGGGAATCCTACGAGACATCTGCCGGTCATATGACCGGTCATCTAAATGGGAGATCTGTAGTATTTTGGTATCATATTTACATCAGAATTGAAGGGATTTCTGAAAAATCTGACCAGTTCTTTTGTGTAACTGTGATTTTGCCACCCTTGTCAACATATGGCCTCGGTTGATGTTAAGGTCGTTGTTTTACTGCCTTAAAATTGAAGGGAAATTTTGACAGCGTTTTTTATGTGTATTGGTTTCTATTTGAGTGTATTGAGAATCGGTCAGTCTGAAAAGGCCTTGTAGGGAAGATAATAGGTTTGTTCGTCGAAAATCCAGCGAGAATTATCACTCAAAATATCAGATAGTAAGAAAAAATGCTCCCAAATTCTCTCTCATGTAGAGCAACTCGCAATTTTCTGTACGAACGCAAATTTGCAAGTTTTTCTGCCAGCTAGTGTCCACGGTTGCATTTCAAACAAAAGAAATTTGTATAAATTTTTAAATTTTTTCAGAGGGGCAAAAACAGGATCTACGTGTATATGTCTTGTCAGTCCGACTTTCTTCAATATACGTTTCTATTTCTTTGTCGGGTTTACTATATCGACTCTGGTTGAGATTGCATTCCGATTAAGAATACAGTTTTTCTTTTGCCGAGTACCTTTCAAATCATTGGAATCAACTAAATTAATTAAGTAAACAAGTACTAACTTACATTTTTCATTTTAAATCGCTCCAGTTTGTACATTTTTGAATTTAACGAACTTGTTTATTCAAATTATCGTCGACAAAAAATCCAACCATGCGCCACAATCATATGTTTTTCCTAATTGCAAATTCTTGCTGGCAAAATTTTTTCCGGCTCGAATTTGTAACTTCTCTCCAAGAAATAGTCTTTTTACTCGTGATTTATTTAAATAAAACATGTGAAATTTAATTGAAACATTTTAGCCGGTTTTATTTGCCAATTTAGCCGGTTCGTCCAAAAAGTTCTGGCAACACTGGTCTACACGTAGAGCCTTTTCTGCTGCCTTAAAGTTTGTACCGTTGTCTGTGTTGATCTCGCGTGGTTTGCCGCGCCTTGCCACAAAATTTTGTATGCACATAATACATGAGCTGACGTCCAAGCTATATGCGACCTCAAGGTGCACTGCACGAACAGTCAGACAGGTGAAGATTACGCCCCACCTTTTTTCTCGGCGTCTTCCAACTGAGACATACATCGGTCCAAAGAGGTCTATACCAATATAGGTAAAGACTTTCAGCTCTTCCCCGTGCTTTGAGTATGCCTTCGTCACTTAAATAGACATTAAGAGATATTAATTTGCTGTTGTTTTCAAGGTTCTTACCGTATCTAAGGGTAAGAATTTCTTTGGCGGTGACTCTGCTGTGCTTCTTTAATAAGGATGCTCTTGGCCTTCTGAATACTTTCGTTAGAAACGCCGGAAGGTATTTGATCATTTTTGATGGTCGATTTTAGCTTCTCTACAAACATAATTACCATCGCCATCACCAGATATAATCGACGCCAGGTTGAGAAATTCTGAGGGTTGAGTAGAGGTTGCGTACCCTCGCCCTTGGTTACATGCAGGGTGTGAGGCCGTAGTTCAGTGTGCTCCACTGGTCCAAGGTCCTCACATTTTGGCCACTCCGTTTGGTCGAAAGATAAGAATGCCGGTCCGTGCAGCCAGAATTTGGAACTTTCTTGCCTACTGAATTTAGTTGCCAAGTCAGCAGGGTTTACTTTTGAGGGAACCCAACGCCAATCAGTAGGGTTGGTCGCCTCGAGCACTTCACCAATGCGATGCATTACATAGTGCTTAAAGTTTCTGGGGTCCATATGAAGCCACTTCAGCACAGTTTTTGAGTCTGATCACCAGAACCGAGCATGGATTGGCACTCGTAGCGCGGTCATCACGGTGTTTGACAATCTTACGCCGATTACACCAGCCTGTAACTCAAGCGTCGGTATCGACACGGGTTTCAGTGGGGCCACTTTCGATTTTGCGGCCACGATGATGGTATTGACTTCGTTGTTAAACAGTACTAGTAAATAGCAAATGGCAGCATAAGCGTACTCGCCAGCATCCGCGATTGTGTGGAGTTGGTTTCATTCAGAGTTTTTGAGTAGTGGTGAATAACATCGCGGAATCGTAATAGTGGTTATTGCTGGCAGCATTGTCTTCCACTGGCACCACTGATTGTAAAGCGGATCTGGGAGCGGGTCGTCCCTGTTGATGGCCGAGCGCCATACCCCCTGTAACAGTATTTTCAACCCTATTGTGTTGTGTGCCAAAAACCCTAGGGGGTCAAAGATTGACATTAAAACCTGAAGCGTCTCTCTCTTCGTCGGCACCAGGCTACATTGCAAGATGTCTCGCCTCATTTTGGAGAATATGCAAATAAACTTAAAAAGTCATTTTTTGGATCCCTAAACAAACCTAATATTTTTCCGTATGTGCCATGTCCTTGGGAATTTGTTTTTCGCCAGAATCTCCTGCAAGTTTCTTGGGAACTGCCGATGAATTGGAGGCCCAGTTACGGATGTTGAATCCGGCTTCGGCGTGAATGTTTTCCACTTGTAAAGCGAGTTCCAACGCCTCTTGTTCGGTATTGACGCTGTCTATGAAGTCGTCCACGTAGTGGTACTTCTGTATTGCTTCTACTGCTCGCGGAAATTGTTCCTTGTAATTTTCAGCGTTTTTGTCACGAACAAAGTGCATGATACATGGCGGGCAGCTGATGCCGAATGTTAGGGCTTGCATGACATAGATATTCGGGTAGTGTAACTCATTGCAATTGTCGTGCCACAAGAACCGCTGAGCATGCATATCTGCTTCCTTTACGTTTATCTGGTGAAACATTTCAGCGATGTCTCCACAGATAGCAACCTGCCCGGTTCTAAAAGCCATTAACACGTCAACAAGCGAACTTAGTATATCTGCGCCACTTAGGAGGAAATCGTTGAGAACGGCTACGTTCGATTTGGCAGCCGCGTCCCACACAAGCCGCAATTTTCCGGGTTGTTGGGGTTGAGTGCGGTAAAGATTGGTAGATACCATTCGTGATGCGGTGAATTATTTATTTCATCCGTAGTTAACTTTCTTGCGTAGCCTTTGTTTAGCAATTTTTTTATTTGGTCTTGCATATTACGTTATAAATTCGCGTCTTTAGCTAACTTTCTTTTGCATGCAGGTGAAACGTTTAAGAGCGTTGCCGTAACTAGGAGGTAACTTTTCTTCCTCGTGCCTCCACAATAAGCCAACTTCATACCGCCCACCGATTTTATGACACGTAGAATTCAAAATCTGCATCGCCTGGCGGTCGTTGGAGGACATCAACTTAGTCGTTTGCGGCGCCTCAAGCTTGAAATACTCCTTGATTTCATCGTGAAGGTTTTCATACTCTTTTTCGCAGTCACATACATGAATATTTAGCTGGTGCGATTCAAAGTGGTTAGCACTACCTTCTTGCAGAGTCCAACCTAGGCGGCACTTAGTGGCAATTGACTCAACCCAGTCTTCTTCACGAGTTTTGATCGGCACAGCTAGCTTCCAGCAATTGGCTCCTATTAGTATAGTTGGCTTGGCATTTTCATACGACTCAATTGGAAGTCCGCGCAAGTATGTGTATTTCAGCATAAATTTTTCCATGTTTAGAGCCTGACTAGGTAAGCCAAGTCGCGAAAAAGTGTGCACTTCATTTATTTTGTATTTTGCACCATCATGCTTTCGATGCGTGTATTCTCACCAGTCGAGCGAAGACACAATGATTCTTTCTCGCCATCTAAACCCAGGCAATCGTAGATATGCTTTTCCATCAAGGTGACGGATGATTCCTCATCTAAAAAGGCAAATGTATTTATTGATGCGCCCTTTGAGTATATTCGTACAGGTATTATACGAAAACAGGGTGTCTCTTCGTCAACGTCTATGTGAGTGTTTACCAGTTGATTGTTTACTATGGGTGCTGCTGTATTTTGATTTGGCTGAGCAGCCGTGGATGGCTGGTGGCATGCTTTTGTGAAGGATTCCGCATTCTTTACTCGAGTAACACTTTCGACGATGAATGTTAAGACATTGACGACACAGTTTGTTTTTCTTCACAACATCCCACTTATGTTCCAAGCTAAGCTTATTAAATTCTACGCACATTTGTATTTTGTGATCGTTGCGCCCGCATGCAGTGCACCCTACCTTATTATGGTTATCGTCATTAGAATGTAGTGTATGCGCGTTAATCACAGCGCCTTTTATACTCGCGGAGTGACCACCTTGCTAGCAGCTTCAGCTATATGGAAAATCCAATCACTAAACGCCTTAATAATTGGAACACGCTCGCAGCATTGCCCAACTCAATTTGCGTTGATTGGAAGCTTGTCGACAAATTCCTTCACCAACATTGGATTATTTAAATGCGCCTCCATATGACAAGCTTCCATAGTGGAGCAGATATTTTGTACACACAACGCGAGATCAACGACACACTCTAATTTCTCGTTTGGCGGAGGAATTCCCCTGGCTTTCTCCACTAATGATTCTAGTATATGTTCTGGTCGCCCGAAACAAATTTTTAGTTTTTGAATACACTGTGAGACAAATGGTAGGGGTCAGTGATCGGGAAGGGTTCAAACTACCGGGGAAAGTTATATCGGTAAAAAAGAAGTTATACGTGTCCCGGCGTTTCGCTGGAAAAATTACAATTCCTTTAATCTGTTCATATAACGTTTTTCTATATAATCAACAGTTTTAAAAAAATTTAATATTTTAGGCAAAAACTATTTTTTTTCTTCATACATTTATTTTTACC
>NW_016160055.1:10089-17948 GCF_001687245.7 Rhagoletis zephyria | reverse complement strand
AAAAAAAGACCACCAAAGGTGACAATTTCCCCTATATGATAGTTATATATATATCTCGATTCCTAGACAAGACCCAGCGAAACGCCGGACACGTATAACTTGTTTTTGACCGATATAACATTTCCCGTTGGTTTCATCCCATCCCGATTTTGACTGTCGCATAGTGATATAGGCAAGTCTTTTGGGATCACTTGTCTAGCTGCGAGCTGTGATGACGTTGGAGTTGTCCACGGTAAAATTGCCGCAGATCTACGGTAAAATTACCGTAGATCCNGATTTTGACTGTCGCATAGTGATATAGGCAAGTCTTTTGGGATCACTTGTATAGCTGCGAGCTGTGATGACGTTGGAGTTGTCCACGGTAAAATTGCCGCAGATCTACGGTAAGTTCTGAAGATGTTTGCTCACCGTAGATCCACGGTAAGAATTCACACTGAACTAGGAGGCTATCTATTCGACATGTATATGTATGTACATATGTATATATATATGTATGTAATATGTAAGTATGTAGTTCTTAAAAAAGACTTTATTGCTAATCTGGATGAGGTTAGTTTACTTTTGTTTTACTTTTTCGAAGTTAGTTATTGTTTTTCAACTTTATTGCTAGTTCGTATGAACAAGCAAGTACGATAAGTTTTGATATCTTTCTGCTTCTTTTCTGATATAGCCTGTTCAAGTGCAAAAAAAGCCTTCTTCACGCAGTATTTTGATAATAACCGGGCATCAACGTTTCGAAAAGAGTCTCTTAAAATGTAAATTTCCAGGTTCAAGTCGGTGGTTTTAATAAGATACTCTGCGTCGAGGACACTTCTCACCAAATCTTTGTCAATCAACCAACTTATCATTTCTTGTGTTTGTTGCAGTTGTGTCCTTTCGAGAAATAGAACCGGCAGTTTCTTTTTCTTGGATTGCACTGGAGTAGTGATGAAACCTAAACAGGGAATTCCTCTAATTTTTATTGGAATCGGGGAATTAATGCTGCCAAGTCCTGGTAAATCCTCTTTTTTCAAATCATTTGAATTAGTATCCTGCAATAAGAATGAATATATTTGGAGAAAATGCTGAAGAAACCCCCTACGTACGTATTTATGGGCTTGTGGTGGAACCTCCATGCTCGGAGTAGTACATTCTTCTACTTCAATACGTATGTCATGTTGCAGACTCCATAATTTCTTCAAATTATGAAGATTATCTATCATCTTTGGAATATCTGGTTCGTAAGCTGTACATACCAGTTGCATCAACTGCTCCAGGTGCGGCTTGTCTAATTTTCGTTTTTGAGGAACGCTAAGAGGTTTGATAACTTTCGGGGTGTCTACAATTTCAAGTTGGCTAAGTATTTTATGCATTCATTTCATTCTTATCAGGACCACTAACAGGGGAGTTTTTATACTTTCGAGCGATGGTAACTTTGAAGTTTTTTCTCCATGACTCCTCAATTATTTGGAGTATGGTAATCTTTTCATCGTAATCGGAGATGCAAGAATTACTTACAATGAATGCAAGGCTATCGGTAATCGGCTTGAGCAATTTTTTGCATCCTGAAATTGTACTTACATCGGAAAATCCCATGTCGCATATATCAACTATCATATAGCAACTATCCTGACGCGGAATATACGTTGCGTCCGCTTGAAATATTCTTTAGTCCATCGCTTATTACAGAGTCGTTCTTCATAGAGTGACAAACCAAGTGATTTCCTCACCGCAAACAAATGGCGACAGGGGAGAAGTGAGGAGGCTGAAGTTGTACAGGAGCAAAAATCTTTTGTTACTTGCAAAGTTGTGTCTCTCCTCTCTATCAAACATCCGTCTTCGCACACATGTTTGATGTTCACATATTCATGGCGTTTTATTTCATCCGATATATGCTCAAAAGCCGCATTTGTTAAAAAATTTGAATATTTCTGAAGGATACTCCCTCTCTTGATATAAACCTTAGATTTCATGAACATCTCAGCGGCTTTTGAATCGATTTCATTAGTATGTGAATCGTAAGAGACAAAAAATGATCGCAAAAACTCCAACAAGCTGCTTCGTTTCTGAATTACTTGTGTCAATTTGTGATTTATTGATTCCACTCTGTTGTTAGTCCGATTCATTAAATCCCCTTCGACCGTGCTAAACACCACCTATTCCTCTATAATGCCATGCCAGTTGTCATTGTAATAATCAAGTACATCGCTTGGAACCTCCTTCCTAAATTCTTTATATACTTTATCGTACTCTTCTTTCGATTCACTATACGCTAGTCTCTGTACACATGTTGAAATTTTCACCATTTCTTCTTTTGAAATATTTGTAATGTTTCTTCGAAAGGTTTGCAAGGTGTGGAATAAACAAATATACACCGGTGGACTTGTACTTTTATCGGAGTCATAGAAAATTCTTTTTATGACTCTACGTCCTGTGTGGTCCTTTCGTTCATAAAACAACGGGTTTTGGTGCATACAGAACCATTATTCTCCTTAAAAGTGGATATGAACCATTCCAAAGTGGCTTCGTCTTCGACTGCTAATAATCCGAGGGCCACAATTTCAGACGAACAATTGGAGTCTTCGACTATCATGACCATAACAGTTAAATTACAGTCGAGGAGGCCATACGTGCCATCAATTAAGACAATTTCTGGCCAAGCAGCATAAGATCGTCGCATATCTTCTGTGGAAAAATACAAGCCCTGGAATTCATCGTTGTTTTTCAAAATCGATACGTCAGCACCTTGAGCACAGTCATGAAAGTTATTTAATTCACTAAATATATCTCTCAATGAACCACTCCAATGCTCACCTTTTTCGTCCATCAAAAATTTTACAACTTCTGTCAAGTCACGATTCTTTTTATCCTTTAGTTTTGCTTTCAAGTTGGAAAGGTCTTTCAGAGTAATATTATTTCCCAAATTCTTTTGGATGTCCTGCTGTAAAATTTTCGTATTGCATCCCATGTGTAACAGCCGCAAAACATCTGGCACTTGATCTGGCTTGTGTGTTCTAAGCTCAGGGTAGTGGTCATATAAAACCTATGGGAAACACAATTTTTAATTTGCATTAGAGCTCTTCAGGATATTATGGAAATGGTCTTGGATTTGCATTTGGAACTGCATTTGCAAATTTTATGATTGCTACCATGGAAGCCTTTTGCATTTTATTGCTGTGAATTCACAAGTGCACCGAAATATCCAAATGCAAGATCTAAACAAGATTCTAAACAGCCCTATGGATTCGTGGCTGATACGATGCGCCCTGGGAAAAATATACATACCTACGTCGTTTCAAAACTTCGTAAATATTAACCGATTTTCAATTTTAATAGCTTAAATTAATTGTTATAAAATTGCGTATAGTTAATGAGAACCGATTTTAAAATTTTTATCTATATTAATATACACTTAAGGTCAGCTAATTAAGTCAAGTGACAAGTGTTTTTATCATGGACATACGTATGTAATTTGTCTATAGTGTGCGACGATGAAAATAGTGATTTGAATAAAAAAATCCAAAATTTCACCTGGGAGGGTACATGGCCTTGATGCTCCAAATTCACTTCTGTTATCTTTATATATGCTTGATCATTCAGGCATTGAAACTTTACTTTTACTGGGCAATTCACTTTAAATGAACTAAAAAATGTATTTAATCAATTAATTTAATTAGTCATATTTTCAAAACCAATGGCCAATACTCTGTCTAGTATAACAATTTACCTGCTTTTCCTTTCCTTCGCTGTTTTTGTTTCCGATCTATAGGGTGGGCCTTCATGGTTACACGTGAACTCCACAGTTCTGAATTGTACAAGTTCAAAATTTTTTTCGTCCCCACTTAGTTTTTGAGACCTTCCCCGGGTCAGTAAAGTTCTCGAACTATGCATCCACGCTTCCATGTATTCAACAGCCCCTTGGTGGCTGTCAAATATCATGCCCACAGTTGGGCTTTTCATCTTATTAATTGTTTGAAAAGGAATATTTTTTTCCATATTGATTACTCAATACTATATTTAATTTCTACCATGTATCTATTGTCGAGAGAAACACAACGAAGTGACGCGCCACATTTTTATGGCCGTTAAATGTTAAAAACTTCTACAGCTGAGACCACCAATTTTGCATTTTTTCACACTAGATCGTTGTCTCTAGCCGGCTACGCTTAATGTTTCGCTATTAACGCAAAAGTTGAACGCAAAGTTTCCGAACAGTGTTGCCAGAGAAAAATTTCGTTTGGAGCTAAAACGGTCGAAAAAAGAGCTAAATAATACTAATAGTAGCTAAAATGAAGAGCTACATATTTTTGTTAAGGTTGAGCAATTATTGAAGTAGGGTTGTTTTTACATTTTCGGNACTAATAGTAGCTAAAATGAAGAGCTACATATTTTTGTTAAGGTTGAACAATTATTGAAGTAGGGTTGTTTTTACAATTTTAATAAAAACAACGAATTTTGCAAGTTTAAGTGCTGACAAAATCTTTTAAAACCAAAATAAGGTGCATATATTTCGAATTCGTTGCTATGGCACTTATAACAGTGAACTAGAAATACTTTACAAACTATTAAAGTCTGTAATTTCAGATATATGAATTGAATAATTTTTTCGCAAAATTTGTCTGGAAAGTTTTTCCTCCAGCTCTCCTTAAAGGTAAAATTAGTAAGGTAAAAGAAAATCCACGCTATCAGAAAAATTACTTTCTTTTAATTAATTTTTGAATTCTTTAACCCAGATCTAAGAGTTTATGGTGGATACACTGCATCTCGAAATTTTCCATTTTATCAACGCTTTAGTTTTGGCTTATTTATACCAAATACAACTAAAACTTTCTGGAGTTAAAAAAGTGCTAGATAAATTTGAAAAGAGCTGAAAAAAGAGCTACGAGCTAACACCCAATTTTCGGAGCCAGAAAAATAAAGAGCTAAATCTAGCTCCAAAAGCGCTAAAATGGCAACACTGCTTCCGAATGCCATAATTTTTCTGGAAATTAGTGAAGTCGACGCCGTTTTCCACATTTCAGAAGCTCCTTTCCCTTAGGGCCGGTTGTTCAATGTCTGATTAGCACAAATCGGAGGTAGAAGCTCCGGTTAAGCACAACTACTGCTTTATCGATCACATGTTACATGCATGATGTCGAAATCGTCGATAGTGTAGTGGTAGCGATAACCAGACATTGAACAACCGGGCCTTCATCAAATAATCACTTTGTTATCCGTCTTTTGTTAAAAAAAAATGTGCACATTTTACATAGGGCAAACATTTCCATCGCTTGAAAAGTTAGAGGAATTCATCGTGAATTACGAACGAGGTCGTTTGGTGCGTTTATCGAAAGGCCGAACTAAATCAACTAGAAAGTCGCGTGTTAAAGATTTGGAAGGATACTTGCATAATTATGAAATAGAAATGCAGTGCTACCGGAGTGGAAAATATGGTGACCGGTAATAAGGTCAATGGAAATAATAACAAAAATTTGGAAATAAAGTCATTGACGCTATTTCCTCATTCAAATGGAAATAGCGTCAACAATGCTTAAAATGGGGATTTTTTGGGGATAACTGCGGCTCGATATGGGGATGGGGTACAAAAATATTCTGGCAACACTGATTCCCGAATAGCAGCACTCTTGGGGAAGACCAATTAAAGCAAAGAGATCCAGCTCATAGCCGTATGCCGGAAAAGGTCGTCCTGCACAAAGAGGGACAAATTCCGAAGGACCTTAAAGTCGTATTTTTCGCGTATTTCTCTTTTGAGTTGTCAAACAAAACCATCCAAACCATCCATTTCAAACAATAGGATTAATGACACTGCACTTTCTGGTATTGAGTCGAAGATTAGCCATGTTGAGAGAGTTCAGCAACTTAGAGCACATCAAGCTGATTGTTTTGCTGCGAAGAAGCTTACCCCTACTGTGGATTTAAAGACTAAACCATTGGAGTTTTATAAGACTTCATCTTGTGATTATGTTGATGGCGAAGTCACTGGAAAATCTGAAGAAACCTTACAACAGGAAGAAGAAAATCCCAAAGCCCCCCTTTCCGCCGCTGACCCCAAAGAAATGCCTTTGGTGATACCATCTTTACAGTTACAAACTTGTGGCGACAATTGAAACTCTAGTTGGAATAAAAGATGTTTGTAAAGTCGGAAAGCCTAGAGGAGCCCCCAAATGCCGAAGAACCACAGTGGCTGGGATACCGCTCTTTAAGGAAGAAGGGAACAAACGATTGCTACAACATCATCAATGTGCTCGGGGAAGAGCGGTGGCTAGAGGTCAACGAGCGTCCAGGGGTAGAAGTCGGGGGGCAACTCAAAGTTGGGCCCAAAAAAATTAGACGGCGACAAAGTTGGTGGAGTAGCCTTTGATGAAAAAAATTATGACACCAAACTTGAGATGATGCTGACATGGCTACTTATGTCAAATTATGTGAAAGGACGAGATTTCGCGTCTTCAAAAATCAAAAGCAGCGAAATCGACACTGTCAATTTGAAAGATTCTTTCATCGATACCCGAGGCGATCATCTAAAACTTTTAAGGCCTTGCATGGAGAAAGATACATTTGAAAAATTTTTGACTAGTCTTCGAATGAAAAGAGCCGAAGATGATTACAAATGTCCTATATGTGCAGAAAAACGTCATCAGTCGTGTAAAAATGTTATACGTTGTGACGGATGATACCTATGGCATCATAGGCTGTGTGTGGAGGTAAAGAGAAAGCCGGTCGGTGATTGGTTCTATGCCTTGTGCTCTATGGAAAAATAGGAAAATACAGCAACAACGCGCAGAAGTTACATATCGACAGTAAAAGCATAAACCTGCCGTCTGTTTATATACTACAAAAGTACACTGAATATTTTTGTGAACAGGTGTCGAAGTAGAAGTTGCAAGTGTTTCTGGCAGTATGGCAGTAAAAATCAGGGACGGAAAATAATCATATTTCTTAAATTTTAATAAAAAAAATCAATAAGTTGTAATCGTCGTAAAACAGTTTTACCTATACTGACGAATTTCAGTTCGTATCTTCTGTAATTTATGATGATCTTTATTTTTCGAGTTTAACCATTATAGATTAAAAATGAAAAATTATTATTTTATGATTTTTAATAATAACTATTATTGAGTTAAATTTTTTCAAATAAGGAAAATGATTATTCAAAAACTCAAAAGCTATACCAGCGTGATTTCCGATGTATCCTTTTCACAGGGAGCGACACCTTAACAAAAGGAATAAGTCCGAGATTTTCAGATCAACATTTCAGTTGGTGGCGCCTGTATGCAGGGTAGGCAAAAACTCGGAGTTCGAGGGAGCGAGCGAGCAAACTCCTACTCAATGCCTCGCAGGCAACGAGGCTCTCGCAGCTCGTACTCGTAGCAGCAATGAGGCGAGGCACGAGAAGTTTGGCTTGCTCGGCAAACGAGCGAGCGCTGCTTGTTTCCTCGCGCTCCTATTAAACGAGCGAGGCTGTTGTGTGTTGCCTCGCTCGCGGTGCGAGGCGAGTAGCTGTCTGCTTACTCGCTCTGCTAGGTAAGACGAGTGAGCGGCGAGCGAGCGCTCCGAGTGCACGATTGAGAGAAATAGAGATTGCGCCCATCGCGGTACCGCTAATCCGCTCTTTGTGATTTTGACAGAATGAGCTGTGTGCGTGACGTCATCTTGGTGCAATTGTTGAATGTGAGCATACGAAAAAAACCAAATAACAATTCTAATATTTGTGCGTTAATATTTCTGCGTGATTTTAAACAATTATTGACACATTAAAAGGCAAAACGAAGTGTGCAGTGGCAAAGTGTAATAGTGAAAACAAAAGGAAAGCGTGCTATATAAGTTATTTTTTCGTTTCCTACGGACGCAAGCCTGGCGAAAAAGTAGAAGCAGTTCTGCCG
>NW_016160055.1:7784-9038 GCF_001687245.7 Rhagoletis zephyria | reverse complement strand
GGATAAGGTCGCCAGGCGTTAATTCAAGCGGCATCTTACCGCGCTGTTACGTACCTAATACAAAACAGTGGCCAAATTATTATACATTTAAAAGTTCAGCTTAAATTATGTTTTACTGACATAGAATATTTGCTTTCAAAAAAATCACACAAATAAAAGCTGTGGAGTCAAGAGCTGTGGAGTTTATGGTGGTTGGCTACCGGCCACAAATATAAATATGCACTCTGCATTGCTTTTTAAAATGGCAAGTCCAAAGATTCACTTTGCTGCACACCTTCCTTTTGGTCTACATGAAATTGCAAACACTGTTCATACATCCATTTTTTCATGTGCTAAAAATCGTACTTATGTAAAGGGCTACATGTCCAAAATTATTGCTACGTGTTCCTAATTAATCAATCTTTGTATATTTATTGATTCATGCAAAATTGGGCCATGTAATATTAAAATTAACACATTTTTCTGCATTGTTTACATATTTTTATATGCGTTTTGGCATTTATCTCTCGCAATTGCACCAAGATGACGTCATGCAAAAATTACGCTCAAAAATCCTCTCTCATTGGCGCAATCTTGTATTCTATCATTCTTGCTCCGAGTGTACTATAAAACACATGTATTTTTGTGCATAGAAATATAGGAATGTATGTCGGCCGCTGTGGTGTAGTGGTAAGCAGTGCGCGCTTCCACTCCACAATGCCTGGGTTCAAACCCTGGTCAAAGCAACATCGCAAAAATATAGAAAAAAGGTTTTTTCTTAACAGCGGTCGTCCCTCGGCAGGCAATGGCAAACCTCCGAGTGTATTTCTGCCATGAAAAACAGCTTCTCATAAAAATACAATCGCCGTTCGGAGTCGGCGTAAAACTGTAGGTCCCTCCGCTTTGTGTGACAACATCAAGGCGCACGCCACAAATCGGAGGAGGAGCTCGGCCAAACACTAACATATGTGTAAGCGCCAATCTATTATTATTATTATTATGTCAATAGATTATGTACCAAGAATGATAGAATACAAGATTGCGCCGATCAGACAGGATTTTTGAGAATAACTTTTGTGTGACGTCACACTGGTGCAATTGCGAGAGAGAAATGCCAAAACGTGAGCAAGAATGGAAGAAGAAGAAAAAATGTTCCAAGGAAAACGTAAACAAGTTGCACAAGTGTGACGTCATGCAAACAACGATTCTGTCAAATTCGTTAAGAGAGGAATAGCGGTCCGAGATCGGCGCAACCTTTGTATTCTCTCAATCGTG
>NW_016160055.1:0-7774 GCF_001687245.7 Rhagoletis zephyria | reverse complement strand
ATGCAAACAACGATTCTGCCAAATTCGTTAAGAGAGGAATAGCGGTCCGAGATCGGCGCAACCTTTGTATTCTCTCAATCGTGATTATGTACGACATTATGTTAATGATTGTATGTACATATGTGCATATGCATATAAACATGTGAATATTATATTAGGGCAGCATTTAAAACAACAAATAAAATTTATTACATACATAAGCATAGATTATGGAATGAAATATTTTTTATAGTTACATATGTACATACATAACATGCATAGTTATATATGTATTTATGGATTTATGTATGTATGTATGTACATATGCATGTATTTTGTCTTTACAGAGAAAAGTAAGTAACGAAGATATTATAATCGTTTGTGCCGCAGAAACAACAAAACAAGTAAGCACAAAACAAAATAGTTTGCTACTTGTAGCAGTTATGCTGTATTCTGATGAATGAAATATAATCGTTGGTGAAAAATTTATTTGTGGCCTGTTGTTGAAGGACATATGTATATATGTATGGACATGTAGACATGGGGAAATTTGCGTAAACAAAGAATAGAGGTAGGTTCGCATACAACTTTGCCGTTGCGTTGGCGTTGCATTTCAAAGCAGCCGTCCCCATAACCAAAATTAGGTAACGCTAAGAGCAGACAAACACACACACAAAGCAGAAAGATCGCTGCGTCGGTCGCCAGCTGTTGCAAATAAATAAAATTATATGACATGTTTTTTTCCTTTTAATCAAATGAGGGCAAGAAACATAATTTTTCATGCAATTATTGATATAAAATATTAATTTATCTCTCGTTAATATGTTAATTTAGTGGCCAAAGTAGTCTCTGCCAAGCTTCATTGTAGAACGCATACTTTTAACGTGCGTTCTGTCAAACCAACGCCAGCTACAAAGTCAACGCGAAAGTTCTATGTGGACCAGCCTTAATTATCAAATATTGTTTAACACTCCAAATAGTAGTTTGTTTTATTCTACATACATACATACATATGTATGGGGACTAAACCAGGAATATTCATTTGAAAATGCTAATGTCCTACTCATTTATGAAATGTAAGACAAAATAATAATTTTTATAAATATTATATTCTTATTTATACATATGTAACATAGTTACTTAGCCGAATTACTTAGTAATTACTTGTATGTAAGAATACAAAGACAAATTATTTATCAGAAGCATTGCCTCTTACACATTGAAAAAAAAGTAATAAAAGCTCTCAAAAAACCGCATAAATTTAAATCCGCATAACAAAGAACCGCATAAAAAGAGACCTAATTGTGTAAGTTGAAATTTTATAAGAAATTATTGAACATTAAAAAAATTATACCTACATTAGGGCGGGTCGAAAATCTAATTTTTCTCAAATCCCTTGGTAATAGTGAAAATATATTGCATCATGAAGTCAACAACAAGCCTGCGAAATATTAGTCTTTCATTTTAATTGTAAGAGCCCGCGCATCGACCGCCAAGTGACCCACAGCACACTAGTCGAATAAGACCAATTCTTGTTAAAAATTCTGGGTTTAGCCAAAAATTTTGGTGCATATTATTAGATAATGAATCCTTTAACGCAAAAGATAAAGTCAATATCATTTCGCGCAGCCCTTTATCTTATCGTTAATCTCAAACTCATCTATTTTCAGGAAAATTTTAATTGTTCTCTTGATAATTGCACTGGCCTATAGTCAAAAGATGTAAAGAACAACATTAATATTGCTGGCGTGCATTTAGATCGCTAGTTCCAAATATTCTAATCCTTTTTTAATATTAGCTATAGGTTGCGAATTTTTGCAAATTTAAGAACAATATCGGTAGCTCTAATAGAATAGCCATTATTTTCCATCATCGCGGAAAAATTTTGTTTATGCAAATTAGTATGGAAACAATGAACAGGCGAAACTTCTAGACACACTAATTGGTTTACTTATGTCTATGCATACAATATAAAAATTGCAAATATAAGAAAATGATAAAAAATTTTGTTCAAGTTTTTTTTTATTTTAAAATAATTTGTTTATAATCTGAACTATTTTAGTCATATTATTATCAAAAATCAGTAACATTAAGCCTCGCCTTCAATTTGTTAATTATTACGCACCGATCGAGTAACATTTACCAAAGTTATATCGAAAAACTTAAGTGGATTTCCAGTTTTTTTCTAAAAAAATGTATCTTCAATTGTATAAATAACCGTCAGATAAAAGAACCGGATTACAGAAAACTGTGCCAGCGAGTGACTTTTTTCGTTCAAGCTGAATGCAAAGCAATATCGTCCAATTGGAGAGTCCTCAAAAGGATTTCCCAGGATATGTTAAAGACTATTGCATTTACCTACAGACACTTTTTCACATAATGGAATTAACTAAAATAAAAAATTTAGAAACCGCGAAAAATGTGCTTCTGCGGCGACTAATGAAATCATTCCGCACCAGTTTTCAAGACTGCAAATATGGACTTAAAATGGGCGTTTCTCACCCTAATTGTAATGTATGTAAATACTTATATGTTTGAAATTACTATTAACTTGTCGAGCGATTCCTAATCTTTGACAATACATTCATTCACCACGATCTTGAAAACTGACCAAATCGGCGTGACCAAGTCCATGGTCATTTTAATATTGTATAAACATCCGAAAACATTAAAAGGTTTGAAATAAATCTCGTCTCCCTTTTTTGTATTTTTCACTTGGTTGCTGAAGTAATGAAGAATTGAAGATTCATAAGGGAAAATTATAGTTTTTGTAAGTTTTATCTTAATATCTTAAAAACATGTAGACTTATTGAAAAATGGTAAATGAACGTGAGGTACTAAATTTAATAGCCCTTAATTTGGTATATCATCCTGTTTATAACAATAACGCATTTCATAGATATTACAAGCCAAAGTTTCATTTTCAAAATTCATACACTTTGATTCAATTGCGCAGGCTAAAGATAAATTTTAAATTAATCTTTCGTGGCCAATAACAATTGGCTGAGACCTAAGACATCATAATATTACTATTACAATGAGGTCAAATGACTTTTATTTTCCCCCATACAAAATCGACCCAGCCTAACCTACATAGATATGTGTGCACATATGTATGTGCCTACCTATAAAACTGGCCAAAATAGCACACATCTACTCTTCTGTGCATGAGAATATATTCATAAATATATATATACATATGCGTATATATGTATGTATGTATGTATGTATATACATATCTGCATGCGTGAATACAATCCTTTACTCGAAATTCTTAGTTGATGCAATTTTTATCCCATACATTTTTGCTGACCAAACAACCCGTTTGCCTGTCTAATCTGCTTGCCTCATTTGCCTCGCTCGTCTGCTGCTGCAAATGAGTGCCTCGCTCGCAACGCCGCCCTCGCGAGGGCAGAGCTAATGAGGTCTTCGTTTGCTTGCTGCTCTACTCTTGCGCTGCCCTCGTTTGCTTACTCGCTCGCTGGCTGCTCACCTCGAGTGCTCGTTTGCAAACAGCCTCGTTTGTTGCTCGTGAGTTGCGCAAGCTCAGAGCAAACTAACGAGCGAGCGAGGGGCTAAAATGAGGCAAATCCGAACCCTGCCTGTATGACCTTTTAAATTTTATAAACCTATTATATTGTGAGCAAATCAGATACTACACATGGTGAATACACTGCCGTGACCCATGAGAAATTAGGATTGTTCCTCCACGTTGGAAAAATGGATAACCTCGGATCCACCCTAATTTTTGCCGTAGATCTACTGTAAATTTTTCCGCGGTAAATACACTTTCTCAGAAATTACCGTGGATCTACGGTAGTTTTACCGTGGATCTACGGTAGTTTTACCGTGGATCTACGGAAATTTTACCGTGGATTTACGATAATTTTACCGTGGATCTACGGTAATTTTTACCGTTGATCTACGGTAAAAGTTACCGTGGCGCGTGTGTATAGACACTGCCGATAAAATATTAGTTAAAACATTAGTGACTCTATTGGTAACAAGAAACAATAAAAAACAATCGTGCATGCTATATAATTTAAGTGTTTTTTAAGTCCGTTGCCATATGGCAATGTGAACTGTTCCTCTTTTTACCAAATTTTGATATGTTCGCTAGCCCAAATTGACCCCATGTTGCTATATGGCAACGCAAACTACCATCATGTATGAGACGGTGTAAAACAAAAATCGTTTGTATGTATTTTTGCAGTTTTGCAGGTGGTTAACTCATTCCATCTAACCCTGAACTGCCTAGTCATATTATCGGTTATTTCATGGTACAAGTGTTGGTATACAAAAGTAGTTTGTCTGTTCCAGGCAAGGCTGGTGGCGTTTTTTGCATTCTGATCTGCTATTTCATTACCCTAGATTCCTTTGTGGCCGGGCACCCAATAGATAATTAGGGTTTTGTCAGCATCTAGCTTGTCACTGGCTTCCCGGCTACGAAGGACGCTTTTGCATGAAATACTATATGAGGAAACTGCCTTAATTGCCGCCTGGAGTTTTGAATTGATTGTCGTTTCGGTGAAGGCTAGCTCTGCAGTTATCCTCATTGCGAAAACCTCTACTTGAAATATGCTGCTATGGTCAGGTAGCTTTACTGTCCGCCTGACGTTCAGTTCCCGGCAGTAAATCCCGGCACCCACTAACGTAACCATTTTAGAGCCGTCCGTGAAAATGTTTAGGGATCTATGGTTAGGTTTCATTCCCTTGCGCCATCTCTCCTCCTTAACCGTTGTGCAAAAAGTTTGTTTCCACTTAAAGCTAGGTGCCATGAAGTCTGTGCTGCTTGTGCTTCCCGGTCCAATTAAGCGGTGCCCAAAGGTTCTGAAATTGAATTTCCCTATGACCGTTAATATACGTGCGGATTTCGCAGCACGGTTTTCCGCAAATCGGCCAATGGGCGGTAAACTAAGGGTTTTTTTAAGAGCAGTATTCGAAGTGGACCTCAGCGCTCCCGCGGTGAACAGCGCCGCTAGTACTTTTTTGCGGCATTCCAGCACACCAAAGCGCCATAGAGCAGTATTGGGCTGACTATTGCTGTGTAGCACCAATGCATCAGAGCAGGTGACAAACCCCAAGTGACTCCCAGCATTCTTTTACATGCATAAAGGGCGTTACTGGCCTTCTGCAGGTGAAGCATGTAAAACTATAGGACGAGTAGCCTGTGCAAAATGTTATGTGGGTTTATGCTCTAAATGTTTTGCTACTTTTTATACTTAAAATTAACTTCTTCATCCGCTTTGCACGTAGAATATGCATATATTATCAACAAATGTATTAAAACTTATAAACAATGTTTCTATTATTTCATATTTTAACCAAATACTGTCCTTTAACAATCCATCTGGAATACGCCCCGTGTTGCCATATGGCAACGGCCGATATCGGAAGAACTATACTACTCCCAAAGTTTTAGTCATAAATATTTTTCCCTTTACTGAAAAATCTAAAAAAAAATCTAATCTGGGACAATTTGTGTTAATAGCTGACTTCCTAAATCCTTTAATTTCGTTTTACTGGATTGTTAAATAACACTCAAATTACGGTACAACTAACTTTGTTGTGCAACAAACACTTAACGAAACTTGGTAAGGAAATTCTGGATTTGCAGCTTTACAATACTTGGTAAGGTAACGGTATCTTGAGCTCCGAGTGACTTTTTTCCATTTTTTTTTTTTGTATGCCCGCATTTTAAAATTCGCTTTATTAAATCGATTTTATTTTTTTAACACTGCTTTAGTATTAGTAGAGTTCTTGTACGCAATAGTTTGCGCCAGTTTGTACCAACTATCACGTTTTGGTGTTCTTGTACCCAAAAAACTTGTAAGGAAGGCAAAATTGAGAGCGCAAAGTGACATTTCATTTTGAGAAGAAGTTGCTAATTTTTACTGGATAAATTTTTACTAGTAAGAACTTTCAAGTGAGAAAAACAGCTGATCGCATGTTGCTGGGAGCAATTGAATCTAATAAAATAAATATTTATGGGGTTTTTATAGTTGAAATTGACAAAATAAACCTATTTAAATATAATAATTATATATTGTTTTATTAGGAACTAGCTGCGAATAAACCACAAATTAATCAGCTGTTCGTAAAACTTGCAAATTATTACTGGTTTTGGGGTTCTTGCACTTTTGGGCTATGAGAGCGAATTCTCAGATATTAAGTTACTGGAGAGTTAATGGCAAGTTACTGGATATTTTGTAAAAGAACGTAACTATTATATTTGTGTTTATTTAGAATTGAACAATAATTCATAATTAATTTCAGCAAGATAGGTTTCCGGAACAGATAGGTTAATTTTAAGCCGACTATAAGGGACAATAAGCGGCCGCTGTTGCCAGTTGAGTGAGTCGATGCCTGGTCCCAGCAGCATCTAAATTAGAAAAAGTTTTGTATAACAACGGTCGCGTCCAGGGGCAGGCAAGCCTCCGCGGCTTAGTTTGAAACTGTTCTTAAAAATCCTGCAACTTTGCCCCTTTTCTTTGATTTCAAATTTAAACTTGGACAATTTTTTCGTAAATTATATTTTTCTTGCGTGATTAAAAATGCTTGTAGTATCAACTTTTCAAAGGCACTTTAAAATTACCCCTCTGGCAGGATTTTGACTGATTTCAACCTCTTTATTATGTCAAACATTTTCTGCAAAAATGTCCAGAAATAGCATGAATTAATGCACCGTTTTTGTAGCTTAGCATTTACCTAAAATTATTTGTGTTAAATTTATTTGCGTGGCTACCGGTACAAACAATCAATTTGCGATAGTTTATGTACAAACTTAAACGGCTAATTTTTGTTGTAATAATTGTTATCTACTAATGTTACTGTTTTGTAACTGAACTGTAACTGTTACATTGAAGTAAGTACTTTTTTTAACTGCAATTTTGTTTCCATAATAAATACAAAATATGCGTATTGCGTCTTTTTAATATATCCCCCATCAATAGGTTGTTATTTTAAGAGAAAAATCTATAAATACAAAATCTATATATACAAAAAATGATAATCTCCATTAAAATAATGGGGCATATTCAAATATCAAATAGAGTCTACTCTGAGTAGCTTTTTAACAGATTTTCCGTTGGAAATTATGTCAAAAAGCTATCACTTACCTTAGAGTCGATTTATTTCGACTATGATGATGTCCCAATAAAGGTAGAATAAAGAAAGTAAAAAAGTAAAATAAGAAAGTCTTTATACACAAGTATAAACGATTTGACACTTTTTTGTGACTTTCGAAAAATTTTCAGCGGTAACACTGGCCCCATATTATCAGCATTAGTTTCTTAACGTCAAAATGTGCTATTTATATACACGTTTTGGAAGTCAGCCATACTTAAATAAGTATGTATATATGTGCATATCCTGCAAAAAATGAAACTAATCTGGGCTGAAATTGTTGAGTGAACAGTTTGTTCCCTGTTGTTGTTCGAGCATGTCCCATGAAGAGACTAATTGGGCCATCCCCTTTATATCCGAACGGGTATGAAAAGCGACTAGTTGCTTTAAAAAAAAATAAAAACTTGAAGTGGGGATTTCCGGCTTGCTAGCCGAATGCTCTGTCGATATCACATACCAACACCGCACAAAAATTCATATGTATGCAAATACATGCATACATAGGTGTTTCTTCATACTAGGGTTGTGCCGGTAGATATCCGAAATCCGGCTTATCTGGACGTTTTTCTGTTATCCGACTATCCGGCCGGATACTGGCTAAAATCCCACTGGATTTCCCGATTTCGATTACAAAAGATTCAATTTAAAAATCTAGTTCAGATTTTTTTTT
>NW_016160053.1:64284-71437 GCF_001687245.7 Rhagoletis zephyria | reverse complement strand
TGATCTATATCTTCATTCTTTTCTCCATTTACGTATTTACCCCCACCATTGTTATTAGGTTAGGTAGTTAAATTTTCCTTCCTCTTTTTCTTTATATTGTTTCTTTAGTGATATCATGTCATGTGTTGAAATTGGGTGTGGGGAGTTGCAGTGTGCAGGGTGCGGGAGTTACGGTGTGGGGTGTGGTGAGTTAAGGTGTGGTGAATTAAAGTGTGGTGGATTTAGGTGTGGTGAATTAAGGTGTGGTGAATTTAGGTGTGGGGAGTAAAGTGGTGGTGGATTTAGGTGTGGGGAGTTAAGGTGTGGTGAATTAATGTGTAGCGAACTCAGGTGGAGTTAAGTTAAGTTAAGGGGTTAATTATCAAAGAAATAATAAAAAAATTGGGAAAATACCTTTCCAATGACACCTCTTAAGTCTAAATCGGAAGAGCTTAGGTTCAGTTATTCAAGTTTTTCTTATAACAATCTTTGAAAAAAGTTAAAAAATAGCATCAAAAATCTCATCATTACGATTCCGTTTAATTGCTTAAATTTTGCGAATTTTTATTCCAAATTTTCCCCAAATTTTTTTTTTATAAAATCTATGTTTTAATCTATAGTATCTCACTGGCGCAGCTTTTTTTTAATATAAAATCAATAACTTGCATAATTTTCTTGCCCTATGTACATAATAAACAATTGATTGGCGTCTAGTAAGAAATGATTCTAAGTTATATGTACATACATACATATCATCGTTTAAAGTACAAAACCGCATATCAAGAAAATGCAAAACCTCGTATGAGAGGTAGCACAAATTTTATAAAATAGAGTAAAACTTGTCTCATTACAAAACGGTTCTCTCTTTTATCCCTTATCATTTCTTCATCTTATATCTAAGTATCGAAATATAAGTATAAATGGATAAGGGCTTGATGCCATGAGCTTCCGTGAGCAAATATCTTTTTTTGGCACAAATGTCAGTTACGAGGGTTTGCAGAACCACGATACGCGGTTTTTTACTTTAAACGACGACATATATGTATGTTGTAATATTATACCGCCTAAAGGCGTTGACAGGAAAATATTGTAGCCAGCTTCTATGATTGTGGTTTGATACAAATGCCTTTTATGATTACTCTTGCACATTCAAAAAAAAAAAATACATGAAGGATTTGGAATTTTGTCGCCTTTTTATTTGTAAATATGTCACTACTTATATATTTAGTGACGTAACCGCAAGTCAAAAAACGAATACCTTGTTTATACCTACGGAAAAACCATATTAACAAAAAACCGATTTGATTCAACACATATTTCTTTCTAACGTTTATTCCTCAGTCTTTATAGCGTACTCGATTAAACCGTATTGAAACGTTAGTTTTATTCGATATTTATTTAGCAATAAATTTGCATGGTGGACCGAAATGGAAGCGAACAGCAATACAAATTTATTATAATAATAAATACAATTAAAAACTGGCTGTATAAAGAAAAATAGCCATTTTGATTTGATTTTACGTTAAATAATACGGGTTTTCCAACCGATGTGAGAAATAAAAAACCGATTTGAAATCAAATTTGAGTCAATAAACTTTGCGATTTCAACGCGCATTGAAATTTTGTTTATGCATTTGATTTGAATCACATCGAACTGAGTCACAGCGCTTTATGTGCCGGTATAAACAAGGTATAAGTTTATGTCACTACACAGGGAGAGCAATTAAAGTGCATGGATCAAATCATATATTTAAACCAAGGCATAATCAATAAGGTAGAAGTGACAACTCAGTCGGGCTCTTTCATGGCTGACTGTAATGTCAAAAAATGTAAACAAAAAAATTAACCCTTTGTTATGCATTTACCATATTTGATAAAACTCAATATCTTTGAAATGAAAGTTTTTGTAAATATGAAAATACTTAAAATCTCATTAGAATCAGCTTGACTTTAATTATTGCATTTTCGTTTTAATGTATATGTGGAAATGCATACTTACTTAAATTACGCACTAAATGAAACACACTCATTTATTAAACCGTTTTGGCAATTATCTTGCTTTTACTAGTCCAATGTTTTTGAGCATTTATTTTTTTATTCAAATTCTTATTCTAAAGTATATTCTTCTTCTGCTTCTTCTGCGATGGGCAACAAATCAAGTCACTGGCACTACAACGATTTTGTGGTGAGGCGGAGTGGGAGGAGGCGTGTCCCCCCAAACCCTCCTTAAACGAAAGAGGATGGACGCCGCTTTATGAAAAGTCACCCCTCGGTCCCCCACAGATCTTGGGAGCTGCTTGAAAATAGGGGAAATTTGGATTTTTTGCAAAGTATTATAACCCTCACTAAGTAGAATTCTCCTTTCTGTGTTGCCGAAGAATATGGGTTCAACACATTTTGCAGAGAGCACCTTTTAATTAGTGCACAGATATAGAAAATTTTATTTTTGTAATAACCCTGCAAACCAAAGTTCCCGAAATCTTAAGGAAATCGTTAGGAGTATCTCATTTCTGTAACGATTTTTTTACGAATTTTCAAAGAAAATTATATGAAGTGGTTGACACGAACTCGTAAAGAAACTTCTGTACAAAAAATAAACAAAATTCTGGAAAAATTCTGAAAGATATTCTTCACATTGCAGCATTATTTTCGTTGCTTCACAGATTTTCCTCCGAAATTTCGTAAAAGAATGGAAGTGTGCGTAATTTATTTCATTTTAGAAAATTCGGCAAAAAATCGAATTAAATCTTAACGAATTCTTTAAAATTTCTTTACAATGCAGAATACTCTGAAAAAATGGTTTGCAGGGAAAGCGTGAACTGTTGTCTACAAGAGTGTGTAAAAGTATTTTGATTTCTTTTTGGTTGTTTGTGTTTCCGACAGGGTAGAGGTATGATGTATTGTGGAACGATTTTCCGTCATCCCTTGTACAATTTGGTTTGGAGCAAACCGGTTTCGGCGTTGTGCCATCTTCAGTGTCATTTTTCGTTCGTATTACGCGTTTGGGCCACCCCAAAATCCTTGTACAAATACGCAAACAGTACCCGTTTTCGCGCACACGTGAATGAAATATCGCAGCAATTTGACTTCACTTGACGGAGGTTTAAAATAACTCTTACCAAACACAACATACCGCCCATAATTCCTTTCCATTTTATTATAATCGTGTATTAAAAAGATAACTTCTCTGTCTGCACAACCCGCATTTATCGATTATTTTTGGTAAATAGAGGAGAAACGCCAAAGACAAAAGATAAACAACAATGAACGCCGCTAAGAAAAAATGCGTGATTGATTTTTTTAATTTTAAAATGTGATGAAAATCGAACTAATATGCATGGTTACATATCGTTTCGTTTCCCCAATCGCCCCGTAAGGCTTCATCGTTGCAATATTTTGTGACACACGTGTCAAAACTAGTTTTCTTTTCTGACATCAATAAATCTAAAAACTGGGTAGATGGTGAACTAAATAATTCGAAAATATAGGCCCCTATTATGAGTTGCATTCGATCTTCGACTGGGGTCGAAAGCGCTGATCGAACGAATTTGCATTTGGTATTATGACGCTCATTCGATGTAGAATTGTGATTGATATTGTGAATTTCGCCCGTTTAGGTTGTTGGCAATAGTATATTTTTCAACGCTGAGAAGCTGAGAAGCTTTGTTTACAAATCGGGCAAACTAAATAATGTGCTTATACATTTTATTTTTACAATATATTTAGGAAATGGGCGAATCCGAGAAACAGTCAACCAAAATCGGAAAAAAATGTATGCAATTCAAATTCTCGCATTTTTGTGTAAAAAATGGCATAGTACAAAATATACTTATTTCATATTTCTTTTCACACTCTTACTTCTTAAAACAAAGCTCTAAGTAGCCTTAGTTTTAAGCACTATATCTTTTAATAAAATACAACAATATCGCTTCAAATAATCAATTTTTTCAACGCCAAAAAAAGTAACGTCCGTAACATAACGTCCCGAACGCACATATACAATTGCTTTAATGTTAAGTTGGACCTTTAGTTTGCTTTTATAATACATTTCGTTACCTCCATTATTTTCTCTTCAAAGTTTTTTTTGTAGATTGTGCTCTCCATGCATGACAATTTGCGCAAATTTGTTGACTTTGATGATCATATCAAAATCGCTTCCTTTTTCAGTAACGTCCGAACACAAATTTCAAAGCAAATACACCGGCATTAATTCAAATTCAAGTTTCCATTATTTTTTCTCATAAGTACCGCTTTAAACCTTCCCTTATANGGGTCGAAAGCGCTGATCGAACGAATTTGCATTTGGTATTATGACGCTCATTCGATGTAGAATTGTGATTGATATTGTGAATTTCGCTCGTTTAGGTTGTTCGCAATAGTATATTTTTCAACGCTGAGAAGCTTTGTTTACAAATCGGGCAAACTAAATAATGTGCTTATACATTTTATTTTTACAATATATTTAGGAAATGGGCGAATCCGAGAAACAGTCAACCAAAATCGGAAAAAAATGTATGCAATTCAAATTCTCGCATTTTTGTGTAAAAAATGGCATAGTACAAAATATACTTATTTCATATTTCTTTTCACACTCTTACTTCTTAAAACAAAGCTCTAAGTAGCCTTAGTTTTAAGCACTATATCTTTTAATAAAATACAACAATATCGCTTCAAATAATCAATTTTTTCAACGCCAAAAAAAGTAACGTCCGTAACATAACGTCCCGAACGCACATATACAATTGCTTTAATGTTAAGTTGGACCTTTAGTTTGCTTTTATAATACATTTCGTTACCTCCATTATTTTCTCTTCAAAGTTTTTTTTGTAGATTGTGCTCTCCATGCATGACAATTTGCGCAAATTTGTTGACTTTGATGATCATATCAAAATCGCTTCCTTTTTCAGTAACGTCCGAACACAAATTTCAAAGCAAATACACCGGCATTAATTCAAATTCAAGTTTCCATTATTTTTTCTCATAAGTACCGCTTTAAACCTTCCCTTATATCACAAACAATTTTTAACTTATAATTCTTTCGTCGACGAAAAAGTTATAAGAGACATCCGAACGTAACGTCCACAAATCTATTTAAAATATTTTAAACTATCAACAGCTCTACTATTTTGTTCTCAGAAATCGTGCCGAATGAGTATTGGGATTTTCTTTCATGAGTTAGACCTGCATGATTTTAATAAAAATTGGTGCCTAGCTGCCAAAAAGCATGAAAACAAACGCAAAATCATATTCTGTTCGACAGAAAATTCGATACTCAACGAAAATTTCGACACGGTTGCATAGCTCATAATACGAATTTCACATTCGATCTTCGATCTTCCATAACCAGCGAAGATCGAAAATCGAAAGCAACTCATAATAAGAGCCATAAATCAGTTAGCATGGATAAACCTGCTGAATCATATAATACAGGCCGAATTCTAGTGAAAGCTTCTTTGAAGAGCGAGACCAAGATATTTGGCAATGCTTTGAGGAAATTGCCAACGGCTCTGATACTGATTCCAGTAGTGATGAGGAGAGCCATCGATGGAGAAACGGAGTTACAGATACCCCTTATACACAGACAAGAAGATCCTTCCATTTGGTGGAATCATAGACGGCCGCTGTGGTGTAGCGGTTAGCCTGGGTCAAGCCCGGTTCAACCCAACATAAAAAAAAAGTTTTCCGAATACCCTCGGCAGGCAATAACAAACCCCGAGTGTATTTCTGCCATTAAAACAGCTTCTCATAAAAATACAATGGCCGTTCGGAGTCGGCGTAAACCTGTGAGGCCCTCCACTTGTGTGTTGTACTCAAGCACTAACAAATGTGTAAGCACCAATCCATTACTATTATAGTCGGAAATAATTTCCAAATTTTTTTACACTGGCAATGAAGTACATATCTCTGCGAACCACCTTCCTCAGTGAACTCAAAAAGAGTGCTTGGTGCATCGCGTAGCATTTATGTTGAAAATAGAAATGGGTTCTTGAGCGGTAATGCGGAAATGCTTATTTTCATAATGAAAAATATATACATTTTTAGCTTCAATTATTAATTAGACACTATTAAATTTGATTATAAAGATACAAAATCTGAACTGGATTTTTAAATAGAATCTTATGTAATCGAAATCCGGAGATCCGGCTGCATTTTCACCAGTATCCGGCCGGATAGTCGGATAACAGAAAATAGGCCGGATAAGCCGGATTCCGGATATCTACCGAATACCCGGCACATCCCTAATTTAAACTGTATAACTTATACACAAATAGAGACTAATTGAATTTACGGTCTGAAAATTACATACTTGTCAACTCCACCTTGACGATGTTTTTACCACTATGTCAAGTGTTTAGGGAGGCGTAAAGTACAATAAAATTACAGGTGCTATTTCTAACTAAATTCCAGTAGATAACACAATAGAAAAAAAATTTTGGTGCGGCAAATGTCAAAGCTTTTTTTGATAGACTTTTTGTACTAATTACGAATCCGTAAGTATAAAGTTTCCATCGCCTTCAGATTTTGAGCAAAACGAGGTCGAAGTATCAAAAAATCACGGTTGTTGCAATATTTGAGAAGCTTTAGCAAAGAAATTAAAGGTTACAGAACCTTTCGCTTAGGCTTAAATTAAGACTTGAACTTTGGACTAAAATCCCTAAAAATAACATCCTTGGCCCAAAGGCCACTTATAGTCACTTATTGAACAGTAAAAACTGATTTTTCAATAGCACAATTTTCAAGTATTTTTTTATTGTTAAATAAATGACTATAAGTGCCCATCCTGTCAAGATGTAGGGATGGCATTTTCAGGAACAGTAGTGGAGAGTATTAGCTTTAATTTAAGCCTAATCTGAAGGTTATACCACCTTTATTTTCCCTTTGCAGGATTTAGTCTAAAAAGCGTTCCAGCAGTTAATTTTCCTGTAACTAAGAGCCCTTTCGTGAGAGTAAAACATACTTACACTCAAGGTGTGATTGACAACTGAGGTAAGCTTTCTTTTAAGGTACTATTATGCCAAAAAATATAAACAATCGATTCAAAATTCATACAAATTTTTATACCCGAGCGCACTTGTGCACAAGGGTATTATAACTTTGTTCACATAACGGTTGTTTGTAACAGGCAAAACGAATCGAGATAGATATAGACAAATGTATACATAAATGATCAGAA
>NW_016160053.1:62004-64259 GCF_001687245.7 Rhagoletis zephyria | reverse complement strand
CTAAAATTGAGGCCGCTTTTCATATAACGGTAAATTTCAGATATGCTTGAAATTTCAATATTTCGAAATTTAAGGACGCTAATTTACTTAAAATGTATACACCCCGGCTTGCGCCGGGTATTTAATGTTCGGCTCCGCCCGAACTTAGACTTTCTTACTTGTTTTCAATTTGACTTTATAGGATGGTTCTTCTGAGAACAATGCCAAATTCAAGCACACTTTGTTGATTACTTACTTACACTCAATTAGAATTTTCAGGATTTATTAGTCCGAAGTTTTTCTTCTGGAAAATTTATGAAAACGTCAAATAAATAGCAGTGTTGCATTCGCAAAATTGGTTAGCAGAATAGAAGCCAATTACACCAAAACAACGAAATATTTTAAGAAATAAATACAATTTCGTGTGTAAGAATTTTGGCGCCTGCATAAAAAAATAGTTCTGTAAACAAACATTTGACATTTATACACCTGCATAAATTTTTTTTGCGTTCCATGAGTTTTTCTTGTGAGAGATGGTTTGCTTTTTGACAGTTCTAAAGGTTTTAGTAAAAAAATCGCTGGAGCGCACCATATATTTAGTATTACCTAGATTTCTTTCAAAAAATATGATGCTTTCGACAACGACTTTTTTAATCTGATATATCGACATCGAAAATATCGATGTTTTTTTGTCGATATCGCAACCCTATTTGAGGGTCAAATAGGGAAACATTTATTGAATAAAGATAAAAATTCATATACATATATGTATGTTGTGTATGTGTATGTTGTCGAATAATGCGAATATGGGGACCCCTTGATTCTTCAAGGTCACGTCAATGTCATCATACGGTCAAATTAGGAAGGATTGTATTGAATTTTCAGGTTCATTCAATGCATTTCTCCCTAATTGACCTTCAGTTGACCTCGTACCGGACGTGATGGAGGCTAACAGATCTCGGATTCGCATTCAGCGAATCATTCGAATAATTCGGCGAAGCATTCGAATAACATAGGGATATAAAGGTTTGGTTCAATATGCAGAAACTTTTTTGTAAACCTGAAATTTTAAATACTTGTTTAAAGGTTTGGACGATTCGGAAGTCTAGTCGAGCAGACAAATATCCTCATTTTCGGCAGACTTTAGATTATAATTGGACTTAACTTCTTATGTATACCTATAGTCAAAGTAATAGGAGTACGACGTTTTTACCAGCTTTGACTATTTTTCTTTTGTTCGTTTAAAGTTCATTATTTTTTAATGGAAGTATAGCTCACTATATAACTAATCCCATAAAAATTCCCATTTTAAACTTTGTGCTAAAAGTAGAAAAATTCACATATTCAACAAAACTTCATAAAGGCTTAAAACTTTTTAATCAGAATTGAAAAAAACCTAATAAGCCACTTTATCGCTCATTCAATTTTAATAAAAGAAAATGCAAATTTGAGGAGCCCTAATTTGAAAATGGCTTTCGTTGTTAATAGAGAACGACCGATTTTTAGAGCCGAACCTTACCGAACCGAACTTCGGCCAATTTTGGCCGAAGCCGAACCGAACATTTTCAAGGTCTAAAATAATAAATAATCAATTAATGTTTTAAAGTCTATATTTTTATTATTGTTAATAAAAAAGGTACATTGGTTTAAATCACCCGCCATTACATTTTATGACGCAAGTATTAAATATGTATATATATTTTTGACCTTTCCGAAAGCTACCGCTACATGGTAAGCCGGGGTGTATCAATTTTGAGTAAATTAGCGTCCTTAAATTTTGAAATATTCAGGCATTTCTGAAATTTACCGTTATATGAAAAGCGGCCGTAATTTTAGTCCGATTTCAATAATTTTCAACGCTTTGCTTCTATGTGGCAAGTACAATAAGCATCCGAGTTTGGTAGAAATTGGTCGAACGGTTACCGAGATACATATATGTGATCATAAGTGGGCGGTACCAATCCCATTTTCCAAAAGTTTATCATAAACGTATTTCTTGGTAAAGAATTGTTGCAAGCATCAATTTTGAATAAATTAGCTTTAATATTTACTGATTTATCGAAGATTTCGTATTTCTCTAAATTACCGTTATATGAGATGTGGGCGTGGTTATTGTCCGATTTTAAAATTATCGGCCAATACTGTGCCAAGTTTGGAAGAAATTGGTATAGCGGTTACCAAGATATACACATGTAACCATAAGTGAGCGTGGCTATGCCCATTTTCCAAAAAATTATAATATTCTTATTTTTCGTCTAAAACTTATTGTAAATATC
>NW_016160053.1:48488-59747 GCF_001687245.7 Rhagoletis zephyria | reverse complement strand
TTTTCATTTTCAATTTCATAGATTGTTTATAATGACTTTTGCTAAAATTTCAAAATCAAAAGTTATCAAAACAAATTCTATGGGACTGAGAAGTATTATTTTCTACTTTTTAGTCCATTTATAAAAGCGTTGTATATTAAAATGTTTTTTTTATATTATTTTTTTCTTCACAAAACAATAACAACATTTTTACAACTGTCATGAAATATCATGACTTCACGACAAACACGACAAATACGACACCTTGTGAATTGCCCAAATTAATAAAACTTGAAAAATTGCTTCAGTGGATTTTCATTTTGCACCGTACCGAACCATTTTTTATGGTGATTTCCGGTTCGGTTTTGACCTTTAAAAAAACGGTTGGATACGTGGTTCTGTTCGAAGTCCGAAAAGCGGCGGTTCTATGCAAATCCGCTCTGCAGCCCTGTTTTTTACAAGTGTAGAACTTTAAATATACAAACTTTGTGAATGTTTAAATATTATTTCGGGAATGTGAACGTCGTTGCTGGCTCGGATGTGCCGCATTCTGTAAGTGCAATTTTAGACCACTTTTCGATGCATGAAGTAATTTGTGACCCACCCTAAAATACATGTTTCAAAACACATTTATAAATAGTTATGTATACTTACGTGCAAATAGCCATATGAATCCGTGAATTCTTAGTCATACCACTATATATAAGAATGTACATACATATGTATGTTTGTACATAATACATACAATGCACGAGAATATTACATCTGCTGCGATATTCGGCAACCAAACAGTATTTGCTCTACTTCGCTTGTTATGCAAATTTTTAAATTCGGCTGCGGGATTATGGAAAATTCATCACCCCTCAAATACTTCATTGAAATTGCAACTGTGTTTAAAAAAAGGTGTTCAACAAAAGATTGGGACTGCATGACGAAGAAATCGCAAATGCAATTTTCTGTATGACCCCTCACACCCCTTGGTACGCATAAATACTCAAACTCATACAGTTATCTTTACGAACCAATATGTTGTGTACTATTTTTTTAATGAATCGAATGCAAATTTCTAATTTATATTGCTGCACAAATAGAGTTTGTAATTTGAATATTCAAATTACATACCCGTGGCTTTCCTTTTTATATACATACAGATTAATACATAATTATGTAACTATGAGCGTTTGTTCGGACTTATTCCCCACTATCCTACTGTAGATTTCAATAATTTTGCATATTGCTGGCAACGCACACCTCGTTTAAACGTGTCCTTTGAATAGGCCCATAGAATTCTAATCCTTCCGTATTCACCCTTCCGTTTGGAAATTCCAAAACACGTCAATTCATCAACATACGAGAACAGTGTAACTTGCATACCTTTTACTCTTGTATGTATGCCTTGGGTATCAAATCATCTGCTTACACTCTGTATATAATCATTTTCTCGCTATACTTAAGTTGCATAATTGACCTTAGTATATAAATATGTACTTTGTAGAGCCGATTCGTGGGGATATACATATGTATATACCAGGATTGTTGCGAATATTCACATTCGCATTCGCAACCGCGGAGCTTCCGCATTAATTTTAAAATTCGAATTCGATTTCACATTCGCAATAATCAATGCGGAGCTCTTGCGAATGCGAATATTGTGCAAGAGCACTGATAAAACGTATATCCGGATGCTACGTTAAAACTGCAGCCCCCTCCCCCCCTACGTCCCCCTTCTTTTGTAATTTAAAGTCAAAGAGTAAGATCCTACTACTACTCTAACAAAATCAACTGCATTTCAAATTCTTCGATTTCCAACCAATCAAATTTAAACAAGTTAAGTTTATCACGTGAAGTCACATCAGGATACATAATAAATTTGAGACATTCCGATAACTCGCTTGAATTCATAAAACTTCGATGAAAATTCTTTGATGACAGAATTTATCACTAAAGAAAACTTCAGTGACTCTTGCTCGTATGGTTTTCCATGTAATTCCCGGTTAGATATGAGGTTCACTATTTTTGTGACTACGCCCATTTTATTACCAAGGGAGGCGAAACAATGCTTTGCACACAAAGCTTGTTGATGAATGATGCAATAGAACTCAAGAATCGAAAGTCTTATGTGGATTTTGTTTTTTACTGTCTGTATTTTCCAATTTAAACGAAAGAAGAAATTGTTTCGATTAGGTAGCTTCTACGACCACTAGTAATTGAGGAATTGGGGAATTGGGTCCTCAATTAATACCGTGCCCAAAATATTTTATTGCGTGCCATCAATGGCCCTGACCTAGTGCATTGAAATTCATGTTTTTATAGTATTTCTTATGCGAAATTGGAGAGTTGCAATTGTGACTAAAAAATAAAAGTTTACAAAAAGTATTCTATACTCTAGGTATGCTCTTTAAAGATTTAAAATTAAAAAGTCAAAATTCCCCGCAAAAGCAGCTAATTCCCCGATTCCCCGCAACGAGTCAAATTCCCCGCAAATCGGGGAACTCCCCGCAAGTTGGCATCGCTGGTGGCAATATTTGTGTGTGGGTTTTTGTTTTATCTTAATAAAAGCATTTTTAAGATGGCTTAAAACAAGTATGTTCATTGCATTAGAGCGCAAATATGCTTAAAAAATTTTACAAAATATGTTACTTCACGTCTAAGTACATAATGAAAAATAACACGGGAGAGCGGGATGGGTTACCGGGGAATTTTGCCACTTATTCTTAATTCTCTAAACGAGTAACTCTTGTATATTATTATATATATTAGGGTGATCTAAAATAACTAGACTAGCGAATTTATGATCTATTTACTAAAAAGGAATTTGTATTTAAATTTTAAAAGGTGTCGGTGGGCATTTGAAATTTCCCATACAAATAACATATAATAAGATTTGTTTTTACTTACAATGTTATATGTTTTGAACCATTAAAAAAAGTAATAAAGAAGGGGTTCAAGTTCTTTATGGGCATTTTCTCTTAGGGCATTAAATTCTCTAAAAAATTACCCTGAAGTTGGTTGTCTTAGGGACGATTAAGAGTAATGAATATGTTACTGATATTGCTGAACGGGGTATAGCGTTAATACAAAATTATAATCGAATTTTGACGAAAGACGAAGAATACAAGCAATTTCTTTTGCAAGTAATACAATGACAATTAAATAATTTAAAAATAAATAGTCAACATTTTTTAATATGTGGCGGTCTTATAATTATGCAACGCAGTGTACTATTAACTTGTTTGATTTGTGTTTAGAGAAACTTTGAATTGTTAATATGTTCGTTATTAATGTGTTAAAATAAATATAAAACAAATGTTGTGTTTTCAATGTGGAGAATTTGTCCTCCTGGAATGTAAAAAAATGTTGGTCACCTTATAATAATGATCCATACATATGCATATGAGACATTCTTTTTCATATCGGACACCAAATTTGCTGTCACACTTTCGATTGGCTTCTATTGCTTTATGGGTTCTATATATGAAATAAGCTAACACGTGTTCGAGGAATTTTTTTTCTTCGGAGATATGATCTGTCAAAGTTTGCTTTTTTCGTGATTCTGACTAATCATGTACTACAGTGAAACCCGCTTAAGTACCCCCCGCTTAAGTACCTAACCCGCTTCAGTAACCAACATTTTTGGACAAAGTGAATTTTTTTATATAATCTGAAGAAAATCCCTCTCTTAAGTACCTCCCCGCTTATTTACCCAACCCGCCTAAGTACCTCAATTTTTCGTGCTTTTCGTAATTTTCCCCTTTTAAGTGCTTTTTTAAAATTCCTTAAAATATTTACGTATTTTGAAATTTAGTAGCAGCGGTACACACCTTCAGTAAAAAAATTCTAAAAAATCAACGGTAACTTTTAGCCACTTTAAACTTGCACATTATCACTAAAATTGAATGGGCTATAAAACCGTATACTTAAAAAATACTTTTGAGAAAAAAAGTTGAAATTATGATGATTTTTTTTAAGTGTTCTACAAAATCTTAAGCTTAGGTTTATATATATGGTATTTGTAGGGAATGAACTGTATTATAATTGATTGAAAAATTTTAAAAATTAATAAATAAACATAAGTGGCAAACAATATCATTTTGAATTTGGTACAAAATTATACGTCCAACTTTGACTTTTTAAACAATTTAATTCTTGTAAAAATGACATACCATTGCACTAAATATTTTTTTTTTAAGTTTTTCTTTGCTTGTTTATGTATTTATATAATGCTACGATTTTGGTCTTAAACTATGTATACTTCATTAAATGTTGTTATTCAAGTATTTATGTAAGTTAACATNTGTAAAAATGACATACCATTGCACCAAATATTTTTATACCTGAGCGCACTTGTGCACAAGGGTATTATAACTTTGTTCNTACAGATATAGACAAATTTATACATAAATGATCAGAATGAAAAGAGAAATCGANCGAGGTACTTAAGCGGGTTTTACTGTATACAAAGTGAAACTTGATGACAATTAGCAAAAAAAGTTAACAAAATATGGTTTTCATGATTGAAAGTGTTTTACCATCGCATATCATTACCACGGGTCGATTTTTCAATGCCAACGTTCTGGCCACAAACGTGCACCCACTTTTCACGCAAATTTACGCCTTTTGGCAAACCAAACATACGCACAAACTTGGTCCAATCACACAGCACTTCATTTTATATCATAAATAAACCAAAATTTATAATTGAAATCGCTGCAGAAAACACATTCAATCGCTAAAAAATCACTACGAAGAGATAGAAGACGGTGTAAACAAAACTGAAAAACGTCAAAAACGGTACGAAATTTTTTTTCTGAAAATCGATTACAAATACATCAAGGGCTGATTAGGTGATCTGTAGTCGTTGGTTCATGATTTGATTCGGTGATAGAAACAAGACCGAAGGATACTTAAGTATTTAAATATTTATTATGTTTATTTTATATTGCTGTACATAATTTTTTAGATTTTGGCATTCATATTTTGGACTCATCTTATGCATTTGTTTAATTACTGCACCATTTATAATTTTCTTTTAATAAGATCCAGATTTGTCAAATGCTTAATTTTATTTATCTAATAATAATGCAGCACACAACCCTGAAATCTAAGAAAAATTCTGAGGAAGGCCATTAAATAGCAGGACACAACCCCGTGCCTTCCTCAGGAGTGAATATGGCTACAACAACAACGATTACTACAACAACAACCCAAAAAGGTTGGCTACTGTCTATACTGTGATGAAAACTCACCACCATGTACGTGTGACGGTTACGCGTGCTTCTCTCTCTCTCTAACAACAGTAAATTTTATATGTTGCTACGTCAAACAGACACGGCATACGTACACATCGGTGAGTGTGGGCACCTTAAGAGTTTTCTATAGCGTTGTTGTTGCTGGTTTTGCTTTTTGAGATGTAAGCAGTAATTGTCAAATATACATATCTTTTGCTTGCGCTTTGCATNTTTCTATAGCGTTGTTGTTGCTGGTTTTGCTTTTTGAAATGTAAGCAGTAATTGTCAAATATACATATCTTTTGCTTGCGCTTTGCATTGAGTGCCTGCGCTTCTTTAGGGGAGCGCCCTCGACACTCATCTCTCACTTAATTTAATTTATTTATTTTTATACACACAATGTCTTATTGTTTATTAAGATATTTTTCGCGATTACGGTTTGATTTTTTATACTGCTGAGGGCAGNCCTTTGGGGGAGCACCCTCGACACTCATCTCTCACTTAACTTAATTTATTTATTTTTATACACACAATGTCTTATTGTTTATTAAGATATTTTTCGCGGTTACGGTTTGATTTTTTATACTGCTGAGGGCAGTTCGCGACGACACAAAACTCCAATAATAGTTTAATATGTCTTTCAATGATTAAGTATTATTAGTTACATGATAAATATGATTTTTTATAGAGCGAATAAAGAACACGTCCNTCTTTAGGGGAGCGCCCTCGACACTCATCTCTCACTTAATTTAATTTATTTATTTTTATACACACAATGTCTTATTGTTTATTAAGATATTTTTCGCGATTACGGTTTGATTTTTTATACTGCTGAGGGCAGTTCGCACAAAACTCCAATAATAGTTTAATGTGTCTTTCAATGATTAAGTATTATTACTTACATGATAAATATGATTTTTTATAGAGCGAATAAAGAACACGTCCGTACTCCATCGCAACTGGAGAATCAATTTTTTCAACGTAAGTCTCTTCTTTTAGTTTTTTTTTAACTTTTAACCTTCTTACAATTGCATATAACACAAAATTTGCTTATGTGAATATCTGCCAAAAATTGAAAGAGCCCTTCCACGTAACAATTTGCTTTGACAACACAGAACTTTTAGTATGAGTGTGTAATATAGCAATTTAAAGAAACCACCCATTTTTCCTTATATGGCGGCTCGATCACAACCCCTGCAGTCCCACAAACCAGGTTTTTGGCTCATTTTTACCTGCTGGAACCAATGGTGAAATAAAATATCATTAGAGGACGAATTACAGTTTTGCAATTAAAAACGAATGTGACCAACTCATAAAACTGTAAAAGTAAATTATATCTTTCGTTTAGCGATACATTCGCTGGTTTCATGATTTAATTAATGTTTTGGTTTAAGTTATGCACTTTATCTGTAAATAGATCTAAGCTGGAACCACAGTCGTAGTATAGCTCTGTCGTCGTTAAAATAATTGTCTACATAAGAATACGTGGAAAAATAATTTCACAACTGTGGTGCACAGCTCGTCGTTTTCAATGTGATTAGACTATTATGTCATAATAATTTGTTAATTTTTTTCTGAGTTAGGTAATTTTTTTGTAGTTTTGGTAAAAAATTTAAAATCTTTGTGGCAACACTGGTACATACATATGTACATCATTGATTTGCTGTTGTTTGTGCATGCTACTACAGCGTTGGAAAATTGGAATTCGGCTAGACAGAGGCAGGATTCCCATAAAAAACAGGGCTAAGTTACTTTACCATATCAATTCTAATTTGAACATACTTATGTACATATGAATGCATGTATTAAAATCTAATTGAATTGATTGAATGTTGATCTGTTGAACTAATATTGTCGAGATTTGTTTTGTGCAGAATTAAATTTATGATCCGAAAAAGATATTTCTTTTTGTTATTTGTTCTGGATGCTACTACAGCTTCCCTTCCCTTGATTGTACATGTTAAGTAAAAGCTTGTTTTCAAAAAAAAACTTTTTATATTATTTTAATTACTTAATTTTTATTAAGGGCTGACTCTCCATTTATGAGCATAGTACATTTAATATAAGCTGCGTAAATCTTTTCGATCATCTGTCTAGGCTGAGCTAAACACGTTGAGTTCAGGTAGCGATAAAATTGTACGATGGAAAAAATGGCGGAAAGGTGGCAACTGCTGAACTGAGCGGAACTACTCAACTGTGCGTTTCTAGGACAAACAGTCAACGGTCAGACAATATGAACGCGCCCAATGTGTCACAAATTATGAGCATAATCATAAACAAATCGGTGTCTTATTTAATTTAAGCATTCAGGTCAAGTACAAACCACACACCCTGTAGGTAATCTACACTCGTATAGAAATATCCCAAGGTTAACAGCTGATTCATTCAAAATAATTTCCGGTATCTTATCTTACCAAGGAATTCACAATAGAATCTATCATACCACTGCCTAAAACTATACTACTTAGTTGTGCCGGAAAATTACGCTCTGCTATCACTAGCAGTACTGAAAGCGCTGTAAAAAAAGCTGTTAAGTGAAGATCACACGATTTGTACATTTGTACGGATTTGTACATTTTGGCAGTAAAAGCGTGGTGTTGTTTAGAAATTTGAGTTCAGCTCAATAAACGAAATTCCGAACAACACCACTCTGTACCTGCCAAAATGTACAAATCGAGTGATCCCTGCTTAAGATTAAGACAAACATATGGAACTGCGAAAACGTTAAAATTTAAAGCTAAAATTAGTGCATAGCATACAATTAGGTTTTATGTTTGTTCTGCATCAGGAGATTTTTACAAATTATTTGGAAATTCATACACACTAGAGTGGTTAAAAAAATTTTTTTTTTGGAAATTCATAAACACTACCTCAAATTATTGTTATTTGTGATAAAAAAAGAGACACGTATTTTTTTATTTGGAAAAAAAGTTTTTTTAGAGGTCGCGTTGGTCGGTTTTTTATAAAAACGCTGATGTTCTCAATTTTTTTATTTTCTTGACATGTTAAAATGCAGCTAAAAATGTGGTTTTTACATATAATTCCTCTGAGTTTATTGGGGAACATTCCCTTAATTACATACCAGTGTTGGGCAATTAGAATGGGCCTAGTGCCCGAAGATATGCTCTTGAGAAGAGACTAGTAAAATTAAAACGTTGATACTGAACGATTTACGCATTGTCATGGGTTAGAACTTGTTATCAGGTGTTTTCTGGGGTTGCTAATTAGGAATCTGAAGTCAGTTTTTCGAAATTCAAAATGGCGGATCCAAAATGGCGGTAGGTTAGGTTATGTTAGGTTGGAGTGGCAGCCCCGCGCCGAGCGCGGAGCACACGTGGGCTGGAAGAGCCCGTTGTGATACCATTGGCTGAAGCCATTTGTTTCTTTTCCTTCCTTAGTAATTGAATCACCGAGTGCGTTTTATATAGCACAAAAAGTCGAGGACGTTCGCCGAGTTCAAATCGGCTAAACAATCTAGAAAGTACTTGTTGAAGAATCGGTTGCGCGTGTTGCCCAGGGCGGGACAATGGCAGAGATAGTGTTCAACGGTCTCCACCACTTCCNTAAAATTGTACGATGGAAAAAATGGCGGAAAGGTGGCAACTGCTGAACTGAGCGGAACTACTCAACTGTGCGTTTCTAGGACAAACAGTCAACGGTCAGACAATATGAACGCGCCCAATGTGTCACAAATTATGAGCATAATCATAAACAAATCGGTGTCTTATTTAATTTAAGCATTCAGGTCAAGTACAAACCACACACCCTGTAGGTAATCTACACTCGTATAGAAATATCCCAAGGTTAACAGCTGATTCATTCAAAATAATTTCCGGTATCTTATCTTACCAAGGAATTCACAATAGAATCTATCATACCACTGCCTAAAACTATACTACTTAGTTGTGCCGGAAAATTACGCTCTGCTATCACTAGCAGTACTGAAAGCGCTGTAAAAAAAGCTGTTAAGTGAAGATCACACGATTTGTACATTTGTACGGATTTGTACATTTTGGCAGTAAAAGCGTGGTGTTGTTTAGAAATTTGAGTTCAGCTCAATAAACGAAATTCCGAACAACACCACTCTGTACCTGCCAAAATGTACAAATCGAGTGATCCCTGCTTAAGATTAAGACAAACATATGGAACTGCGAAAACGTTAAAATTTAAAGCTAAAATTAGTGCATAGCATACAATTAGGTTTTATGTTTGTTCTGCATCAGGAGATTTTTACAAATTATTTGGAAATTCATACACACTAGAGTGGTTAAAAAAATTTTTTTTTTGGAAATTCATAAACACTACCTCAAATTATTGTTATTTGTGATAAAAAAAGAGACACGTATTTTTTTATTTGGAAAAAAAGTTTTTTTAGAGGTCGCGTTGGTCGGTTTTTTATAAAAACGCTGATGTTCTCAATTTTTTTATTTTCTTGACATGTTAAAATGCAGCTAAAAATGTGGTTTTTACATATAATTCCTCTGAGTTTATTGGGGAACATTCCCTTAATTACATACCAGTGTTGGGCAATTAGAATGGGCCTAGTGCCCGAAGATATGCTCTTGAGAAGAGACTAGTAAAATTAAAACGTTGATACTGAACGATTTACGCATTGTCATGGGTTAGAACTTGTTATCAGGTGTTTTCTGGGGTTGCTAATTAGGAATCTGAAGTCAGTTTTTCGAAATTCAAAATGGCGGATCCAAAATGGCGGTAGGTTAGGTTATGTTAGGTTGGAGTGGCAGCCCCGCGCCGAGCGCGGAGCACACGTGGGCTGGAAGAGCCCGTTGTGATACCATTGGCTGAAGCCATTTGTTTCTTTTCCTTCCTTAGTAATTGAATCACCGAGTGCGTTTTATATAGCACAAAAAGTCGAGGACGTTCGCCGAGTTCAAATCGGCTAAACAATCTAGAAAGTACTTGTTGAAGAATCGGTTGCGCGTGTTGCCCAGGGCGGGACAATGGCAGAGATAGTGTTCAACGGTCTCCACCACTTCCTCGTCTCTGCAACTGCGACAAAAATCGTTGGTGGGGTATCCTAGCCTTTTTCCGTGTGTGCCCATCAGGCAGTGTCCGGTGATAACCCCGACTACTAATCTGAGAGAGGAGCGGTCCAGCAGGGTAAGAGCTATGGATCGCTTTACATCAATTTTTGGCCAAATTTGCCTGGTAGTATGGCAGGTGGTTTCCACAGCCCACCTGAAATTTACCTCCTCGACGAGTTCCGTCATTAGTCTATGTTTGCAGGAGGTTAGAGGTATGCCCGCGTTCTGAGCAGAATTGACTTCAGATATTTCCGTCCCTCTCCTTGCCAGCTCGTCGACTAGGCAGTTGCCAGGACTGTCCCTATGTCCGGGGACCCATACAACAGTCAAGGAGCATTTTGATGCCAGCAGGTTGAGAATCTTCCTGCATTCTATGGCTACTTTGGACGTTGTTCCGTTAGAATTGAGAGATTTGATAGCAGCCTGGCTGTCAGAATAGATAGCAATAGGCCGTCCTGGAGGGGCGGAGGCTGTAACCCACNTGGACGTTGTTCCGTTAGAATTGAGAGATTTGATAGCAGCCTGGCTGTCAGAATAGATAGCAATAGGCCGTCCTGGAGGGGCGGGGGCTGTAACTCACTGTGCCGCCTCCATTATGGCGTTTAGTTCTGCTTGAAAAACACTACAATGGTCCGGTAAGCGGATACTGAGGTTTAGCGCGAGTTCGTCAGAGTAGATCCCGCTACCCACTCTTTTGTTAAGCTTGGAACCATCTGTATATATGGCCGTAGACCCTGAGTTCAGGTCTGTGGCCCCTTCCCATTCGTTCCGCTCTGGGATCCTTGTGGAGAATTTGTTGTCTAAGCAGAGTAGAGGAGTGGTATAATCTATCTGTCGTAGATTACCCGGTAGAGTTTTAAGTACTTTTGCGTGTCCGAACCTGAGGTCTCTCCACGGCTGGATCGTATTTAACCTGACCGCACTGCAGCCGGCACGAAATTTTCCGTAGAGATCCACAGGTGGAAGATTTAACATTATTTCCAGAGATTTGGTAGGTGTAGTGGGCA
>NW_016160053.1:41927-46714 GCF_001687245.7 Rhagoletis zephyria | reverse complement strand
TTCCCTCATGGGGTATAGTACCACCGGCATCCCTGGAGGTTCGCTTTCCCTCTGGGGGTTTAGCAATCCTTCCAGCTTCTGCGGAAGCCCGAAGCTGCTTGGGCCGTTCAGGCCCTCTCGGTTCCGTCGATGCGGTTTCCGAGGTGGTTGGTGTTTTGGACTTTTCATCGCCGTGTCCAGCGGCGGCACTACCCGTGCAGGGTTCCGAGGCTTCTTTATTTGTATTCATCTTTCATCTGGTTCTTTGGCCACCTACTGAGCCGAGGCCTTTCGGTGGCCGAAAATAAGGAAAGGGGAAAAAACGGTCGACCACGGCAGAGCCCCATGCCGCAGCAAGTCCACCGTTACTCCCGGAGGCGGACAGGTATCCGGGAGGCGCCGTTAGAATACAGTCGGAAAGCCCCCTGACTGCAAACCTTCCAATGGGCACGGTGACGCATGACACCCTGGATTAGGGGGAGAGGGTAGATTTGACACCCTCCGGGTCTAGATCCATAGTGTTCTGTAGAAACAGGGTCACCTCTTGAAGGATGCATTTCGCGCACTATGGTCTTGATGTGAGAGTGGCTAGGCATACAGGGTCCCCTGTATGCTGTGTTACGCTTCATCCAAACCCTGCATTCCGCTCGACGGGTCGCCGATTACGAATATGAAGTCAATTTTTTTAAATTTAAAATGGCGGATCCAATATGGCGATCAAATTACAAAAAAAAGTACTAAAATTAAAATGTTGATACTGAACGTTTTAAACATTGTCAAGCGTTAAAACACGTTTTTAGTGGGTTTCTGGGGTTGCTCATTACGAATCTGATGTCAGGTTTCCAAAATTCAAAATGGTGGATCCAAAATGGCGACCAACTTTAAAAAAATGGTTGGATTTGTTTGAAACTCTTAACCGCGATTTTGAATTTTGAAAATCTGACATCAGATTCGTAATCAGCAACCCCAGAAACCTACTAAAAAGGTGTTTTAACGCTTGACAATGTTTAAAACGTTCAGTATCAACATTTTAATTTTAGTACTTTTTTTTGTAATTTGATCGCCATATTGGATCCGCCATTTTAAATTTAAAAAAATTGACTTCATATTCGTAATCGGCGACCCGTCGAGCGGAATGCAGGGTTTGGATGAAGCGTAACACAGCATACAGGGGACCCTGTATGCCTAGCCACTCTCACATCAAGACCATAGTGCGCGAAATGCATCCTTCAAGAGGTGACCCTGTTTCTACAGAACACTATGGATCTAGACCCGGAGGGTGTCAAATCTACCCTCTCCCCCTAATCCAGGGTGTCATGCGTCACCGTGCCCATTGGAAGGTTTGCAGTCAGGGGGCTTTCCGACTGTATTCTAACGGCGCCTCCCGGATACCTGTCCGCCTCCGGGAGTAACGGTGGACTTGCTGCGGCATGGGGCTCTGCCGTGGTCGACCGTTTTTTCCCCTTTCCTTATTTTCGGCCACCGAAAGGCCTCGGCNCTGTCGTGCTTTAGCTAACATATATTGATCACCACTTGTACTACAAATCTTGTTCCATTATTAATATTAGGTGGACTAAGGTAACGATCAAATTTCTAAATTGAAATTAGTCTACTACGGTACACTTTTCTGGTAGAATGCTTAATTCGGAAGGAGTTTTATTCATTATGAATGCACCTTTTTCATTTAACAGCATCGCGGGATTTAAAATTAATGATTTAATCTTTCCATTTCAAAATAATCTAAAGACGGTAAGGTTAAAAAAACACACAGTTTTAAATATCCGAGTTATCTGATAGATGAATACATATATGTATATCCCCCTTTTACAAACTCATTTATATATACTTTACTCTGAACACCTCTCATTGATACCTATGAACGAATACCAAATTNTTGGTAACAAGTTCCATCCCATGATGATGCGTAAATCGTTCAGTATCAACGTTTTAATTTTACTAGTGTCTTTTCGAGAGCATATTTTCGGGAACTAGACCCATTCTAATTGTCCAAGAGAGGTGTGTAATCAAGTGAAAGTTCCCCAATAATACCAGAGTAATTATATGTAAAAACCACATTTTTAGCTGCATTTTAACATGTCAAGCAAATACAAAAATTGAGAACATCAGCATTTTTATAAAAAACCGACCAGCGCGACGTCTAAGAAAACTTTTTTTTTCAAAATAAAAAAATACGTGTATCTTTTTTTATCACAAATAAAAATATTCTGATGTAGCGTTTATGAATTTCCAAAAAGAGTGTTTTTATGAACCACTCTAATACACACTTATATAAGAACGAAGTAGTATTTATATCTAGTACAAGCAGAGCACCCGACGTCGTTCGGGGTAAACAAATAAAAATATAAAACAGTAATACAAATATGCAGTTCAGCATAATTTAAAGGAGACAAACTATTTTCTTTGTTTACATTAAGGCATCCTTATGAGCCATACTTTTAGCTCTGTCGTGCTTTAGCTAACATATATTGATCACCACTTGTACTACAAATCTTGTTCCATTATTAATATTAGGTGGACTAAGGTAACGATCAAATTTCTAAATTGAAATTAGTCTACTACGGTACACTTTTCTGGTAGAATGCTTAATTCGGAAGGAGTTTTATTCATTATGAATGCACCTTTTTCATTTAACAGCATCGCGGGATTTAAAATTAATGATTTAATCTTTCCATTTCAAAATAATCTAAAGACGGTAAGGTTAAAAAAACACACAGTTTTAAATATCCGAGTTATCTGATAGATGAATACATATATGTATATCCCCCTTTTACAAACTCATTTATATATACTTTACTCTGAACACCTCTCATTGATACCTATGAACGAATACCAAATTTCAAGTTCATGTGACTTATGGTTCCAAATTTATGGCTGATTAAAAATTTCCCCCTACGGGATGTGCCACTCCCCCTATATATATGTATATGCACCTACGATAGATATGTCTGCATACTTAATTTAAATTTCATGTGACTTATGGTTTGTGTGTATGTGCCACGCCTCCTTTTATAAACTCGTTTATATATACTCTCCTATAAGAACCTACCATTGAAATGTCTGCATACCAAATTTAAAGTTCGTGGGACTTATGGTTCCGAAGTTACGGCTGATAAAAAATTCCACGCTAATGGGATGTGCGACGNGACAGATTTGAATATTCGAATGGCTTTTGCCTATAACTTACAATTCTTTTTTTCACAATTTACTCACATTGTAAAAGANAAGGCACCTACCATTGATATGTTTTCATATTAAATTTCAAGTTCGAGGGACTTATGGTTCCGAAGTTATAGAAGATAAAAAAATCCACGCCTATGGGCTGCGCCACGCCACAAACTTATTTATACAGAACTTATTATAAGCACCTACCAAATATGTATAAGACTGCATACCACATTTCAAGTTGATGCGACATATGGCTCCGAAGTTATAGCTGATAAAAANCCGAAAAAATTAATTTAAGCCATGAGGAATTATAGATGAAGTCCTTAAATAGTGGCACTTTTCCACAGTTTGAAAAAATATGTAATTTTGGATTTTTTTTTCAATACCACACTAAAACGAAGCAGCTGAGAGGATCTTAAGTATAAAGTTTTCTTCCTGGCGCAAAGAAAGAAACCGGCTTCTAATTAAAATTTTTTAAAGTGAACTGCATTTAAAAAGTAATTTTAAATTGAANAGATAAAAAAATCCACGCCTATGGGCTGCGCCACGCCACAAACTTATTTATACAGAACTTATTATAAGCACCTACCAAATATGTATAAGACTGCATACCACATTTCAAGTTGATGCGACATATGGCTCCGAAGTTATAGCTGATAAAAATTGCATCGAATATGGGATATGCCATGCCCCGTTTCACAAACTCGTTTATATATACCCTCCTATAAACACCTACCATNGATTTTTTTTTCAATACCACACTAAAACGAAGCAGCTGAGAGGATCTTAAGTATAAAGTTTTCTTCCTGGCGCAAAGAAAGAAACCGGCTTCTAATTNTGCCACGCCCCCTTTTACAAAGCCATTTATATATACCTTCATATAAGCACCTGCTATTGATATGTCTGCATACCAAATTTCAAGTTAGGTGGGCTTATGGTTCCGAAGTTATGGCTGATAACGGTTGCCAGACGTACTGATTTTATCAGTAGAGTACTGATTTTTCAACTCTTGTACTGATTTTATTTCATTTCAAACTTTGAATTTTTCAAAATTTATACTGATTTGTACTGAATTTTCAATTCAAACAAAAAACTTTCGGATTTTCTTAAGGTTTTTACATAACGTTGTAACTTCCTTAAACTGTACTGTAAAAAGTAAGAAGATAATTTAAGTATAGTTGACATGTTTCAGATAATGTTTGGTATGCCTAAGAAATTAATACAAAAAAAATATCAATCCTTGTATGGGCATATCGTCGGGTCGATACGTACCAGTTGCGATAATAGGTTTGTCCCACAAGCTACTCGAAGTAACTTCGAGTTACACATACGCGTTCCACAAGTAAGTTTTGGAGTTTCTTTGATATACGCTCACAGTTTGAACTTTGCTCGAGTTTTTCTACAAGTAGCTTGTGGAACAATCTAATATCGAGGGCTTATATTCAATAGCCTCTTTCTGCAATTTTCACAAAAACAACTTTGTGATGTTAGAACCTATCTGGGTCCAAGAATGATAGAATACAAGATTGCGCCAATCGAGCTGAGAGCAACTGGCCGTGACGTCAAAAAATACCAGAATGAGAGAGCAAGACGAACTCGACAAGAAAAAGAGGAAGCATCGA
>NW_016160053.1:31248-34807 GCF_001687245.7 Rhagoletis zephyria | reverse complement strand
TGTCAAATCGACGAAGAGAGGGTTAGCGGTCCGCGAATGGCGCGACCTTTATTTTCTGGATCGTGATCTGGGTCTTATTTGTCATCACTGGTGTTAATTCCGACTTTGCAATTTAAAAGTAAATTCTTCTGTCAAGCGTGATACAAGGTCAGAATTAACATCACCGATGACAGTTAAGTCTTAGGTGGATTTTTATATTAGAACCTAATTTTTATGAAAAATGCAGACAGAGGGTATTGAATATAAGCCCTCGATATGTTGGAGGTTTAACTATCTAAAAAGAAAACTGACGTTTTTTGTCGGGTGTTGCTAGTTATCTCGAAAATAACTTTCAGTTTAATAACGACAGATTTGAATATTCGAATGGCTTTTGCCTATAACTTACAATTCTTTTTTTCACAATTTACTCACATTGTAAAAGAGTTTTGCATACAAGATATAGAGTTAGATACTCTTATTAGCGAACTCTTAGCCTTTCAAAGTTTTTGCGTAGCCGAAAAAATTAATTTAAGCCATGAGGAATTATAGATGAAGTCCTTAAATAGTGGCACTTTTCCACAGTTTGAAAAAATATGTAATTTTGGATTTTTTTTTCAATACCACACTAAAACGAAGCAGCTGAGAGGATCTTAAGTATAAAGTTTTCTTCCTGGCGCAAAGAAAGAAACCGGCTTCTAATTAAAATTTTTTAAAGTGAACTGCATTTAAAAAGTAATTTTAAATTGAAAAATATAGAATTCTTTGACTATTTATACACTGAAGATGGAAATGGTCTCATTATTGCTATTCAAAAATGTCGTAAATANTCATTTCAAACTTTGAATTTTTCAAAATTTATACTGATTTGTACTGAATTTTCAATTCAAACAAAAAACTTTCGGATTTTCTTAAGGTTTTTACATAACGTTGTAACTTCCTTAAACTGTACTGNATGTACTGATTTCGCGCATAAAACATCTGGCAACCCTATGGCTGATAAACAATTCAACGTCTATGGGATGTGCCCGCCCCCTTTTACAAAGTCATTTATATGTATATACCCTCGTATAAGCACCTACTATTGATGTCTACATACCAAATTTCAAGTTCGTGTTACTTATGGTTCCGACGTTATAGATGATAAAAAATTCCACGCCTATGGGATGTGCCACGCCCCCTTTTACAAACTCGTTTATATATACACTCGTATAATCAACTACCATTGATATGTCTGCATACCAAATTTCAAGTTCGTGTTACTTATGGTTCCGACGTTATAGATGATAAAAAATTCCACGCCTATGGGATGTGCCACGCCCCCTTTTACAAACTCGTTTATATATACACTCGTATAATCAACTACCATTGATATGTCTGCATTCCTAATTTCAAGTTCCTGTGACTTGTGGCTCCGAAGTTATAACTGATAAAGGATTCCACGCCTATAAAATGTGTCACGCCCCCTTTTACAAAGTCATTTGTATATACCCTCGTATAAGCACCTACTATTTATATGTCTTCATACCAAATTTCAAGTTCGTGTGACTTATGGTTCCGAAGTTATAGCTGATAAAAAATTCCTTGCTGATGGGATGTGCCACGCCCCCTTTTACAAATTCGTTTATATATACCCTCGTATAATCACCTATCATCGATATGTCTGCATACCAAATTTCAAGTTCGTGTGACTTGTGGTACCGAAGTTACAACTGATAAAGGATTCCACGCCTGTAGGATGTGCCTCGCCCCCTTTTACAAAGTCTTTTATATATACCCTCGTATAAGCACCTACTATTGATTTGTCTTCGTACCAAATTTCAAGCTCGTGTTACTTATGGTTCCGAAGTTATAGCTGATAAAAAATTCCACGCCTATGGGATGTGCCACGCTCCGTTTTACAAACTCGTTTATATATACCCTCGTATAATCACCTAACATTGATGTGTCTGGATACCAAATTTCATGTTCGTGTGACTTGTGGTTCCGAAGTTATAACTGATAAAGGATTCCACGCCTATAGGATGTGTCAGGCCCCCTTTTACAAAGTCATTTATATATACCCTCGTATAATCACCTAACATTGATATGTCTGCATACCAAATTTCAAGTTCATGTGACTTGTGGTTCCGAAGTTATAACTGATAAAGGGTTCCACGCCTATAGGATGTGTCACGCCCCGTTTTACAAAGTCATTTATATATACCCTCGTATAAGCACCTACTATTGATATGTCTTCATACCAAATTTCAAGTTCGTGCGACTTATGGTTCCGAAGTTATAGCTGATAAAATATTCCACGCCTATTGGATGTGCCACGCCCCCTTTTACAAACTCATTTATATATACCCTCGTAGAATCACCTACCATTAGGGTTGCCAGACGTACTGCTTTTGGGAGTACACGTACTCCTTTTTATTGCAATGTACTCCCTTTTACTCCCAAAAAAAAATATATGGAAATGTACTCCTTTATTAGTTTTGTACTTCCTTTGTTCTCCTTTTTCCAGCTATTAATATTTTATCATATGCAGGGTGTAAAATAATAACTGTCGCATAGTTTGTTTTTTGTTTTTAATAAAAGGGACCTTTATAGATTTTGCGAAAATTTTATTAATTCGTTTTCAAATTTTAACCTACATTTGGGTTTACCAGCGGGTTTGGGAGAAAAGCGCAAGCGGCACGCAAGTCTTCATCGGTTACTTTATTACATATCTTCTGTAAATATAGGCTAATTTCCCCCATTTGGGTCCTTTATACTCCGTCTTTTGTCCAACATAAGGCTTCATACTCAGTCCGAACCGGTGACTAGGAGGGCGTTCATACGACCAACCCTATACAGTTTTATTTTCTCTTTTTTTTTAACAAAGTTTAAGAAAAAGTGCATCCATAAAAGACGTGAGTGCCGCATGAACTTATCTCCCAAAGCTGGCAAAAGCAAATAAGGATTAAAATTTTAAAACTAATTAATCAAATTAATGCAAAGTATGTAGCGCATAGGGAAAACCGTTCTTACTGGGACATTCGAGTATCGAACGCTCCCACGCAACAATTGATATATACATAGAAACTAGAAAGAAATAACAAGTCGCTAAACAAAGGCACATCCATATGTATGCATATATACGCATGGAGATCATCAGCTCGTATAACTTACTCTGCCCGCTCATGATGGTTTAATCAGGCGAGTAATGACGTAGTCGCACGATCCGTTATACCTGGCGCTACACTCCACCGCCAGTCAACTTCGCTCAACGAAAGGCATCTACGCTTAAATTTATTTATGCAGCGAGAGCTCTTAGTCGCCTATGTCGAAACAATTTTCAGCTTTTCTTTTGTCCCTTGTTTGTTTATCACATCGCTTAACAATGCGCACCAACAACTTGCTTAGAACACCGCTAGTCGCAGATGAACGAAGTTCAAGGTCAGCACGCTCAGTAAAGCTTACTTGGAGTCCAGTTTTTGCAATGAAAATCATTGTCTTAGCTGCGTCGGAAAAGAGCACTTGTATCCTAAGCAAAAGTGATTTACCAGTCAAAAATAAAAAGATCCTACTGTATGACCAGAGGATTAGTATAGTGTTG
>NW_016160053.1:18832-29167 GCF_001687245.7 Rhagoletis zephyria | reverse complement strand
AGTGTACAAACATTTTTTTTTTTTGTTCCTTGCCAAAGGTGTCGTGACACCCGATTTTCACGGAAATACAGGTAGGAGAAAAAAAAAAAAAAAATTATAAAATTTAAAACTACAGTGTTATCTGGCTGGAGTGAACACCCGATGCTACGAACACCTCGAAAGAGTGAACATGAAAAGTTTTCCATTGAGTACTCTATAGAGTGAACAATTTTGTGTCTTTGTAGAGTGAACAAAATTGAAAACCAATTCCTTCCAAATTCAAAACTGTAACGACAAATTTAATAACAAAAAGGTTAATCCCTTCGCCAGGCCGATCCCGTAAATCCCCGTATCAGGGATCTCAGCTCGGAGATTCGGCAACTAGTGAACGTACATAAGTGGAAGAAGTGGGAAGACCATCTGAAGACCTGTAACTTCGCCTCTGGTGTGAGCAAGCTTTGGTCAACCGTGAGGTGATTGTCCACCGGGGAAACCGTCCAACAAAGGAGAGTCTTCTCGCCCGATAGCTATATAGAACTATTCAAGTGACGCTACTAGAAGACAAACGGTGGGCTGCGAAATACCTGAGTGGTCGTCAGTGATCTTTAGAGACAAATCGAGCAAACCTAGGAAAATTAAAACAGCGAGTTCAACAGGGTGGCGCCCTTTCCCCACTACTGTTCAACATTTACATTTCTAAGCTCCCTCAAACAGGTTGGGTGGGTGTAGACAAAAGGGGGAATCTTCCAGCTTATTCTCTCTCTAGCAAGTGTTGTTGAGAAAATCGCTCCATGTCTCAGAGTATCTTCTGATCATTTTGTTTTCATCATTTTGTTCACGTTCATATGTAAATGAGTGTATAAATATATTTTTTTTTGCTGCATTTGTCGTTTCGCTGGTATGGTTTATAAGTAGTTTATACGTCTGGTTTTCTGTTGTTTTATAACTTTCGGCATACAATTACGTTTTCTTTGTACGACTTCGTTGTGTGAGGCTGAGGTAAACCCACTCCCATTTTCCCTGAGCTAAGCTGAAGCAGAGCTAGGTATGCCATCCCACTTCAGTCCGAACGCACCTTCTTAAGTTTCCCTTGTCTAGCAGCGTTTCTTGTTTATATTTGGGAGAAGTTCGTTACAAGTATTTACAAAGTTAACAAAAAAATACTCTTAAAAAATACGCAACATCTATAAAGGACCCTTTTATTTTTCAAAAAACCTGTGTGACAGTTATTATCTTACACACTGTACTTTGCCATTCATATTGTGGCAAACACTACTTAGTAAGCAAAGTTAAGTGTGATAGTGAAAAGGTGTAGGCATGGTCGTTACAAGGTAGGTGCAGAGAGCTCGGGTATAAAAATCAGAAAAATATTAAATTAATTATAAGGCTTAAATTAAAAAACTGGCCATATATTCAGAAAGAGTTTGGAATTCCTTTGTAGAATTTATTTGGGGAAAATTTCCTATACGGGCGGTCATTGAAGAGGTGGTGAGCGAAGGGGGAGTGGGCGTAGCACCCCTGACCACTTAGGCCCCCTATGGGTCCCTAGGGACGCCTTAGAAAAATCGCCAAATATCACAATTGAATGCCGCGCCCACTCCGCCTTTGATCACCATCTCTTTAACGACCGCCCTTATTGGAAATCCAGCCCATTTAGTTATTTATTTTTAACAATTATTGTTGCTTTGAAAAAGATTTCTAAAATATCTTTGTTTATTTGTACCTAATTATTGGTAATTTGTAACAACAAATTGCACAAAACATTAAAAAAAAAATTGTACTCCTTTTTTAGGTATTGTACAGCTTTTTTTCTATCGAAAATATAAATGTACTCCTTTCTCCGTTTCAAAATCTGGCAACCCTACCTACCATTGATATGTCTGCATACCAAATTTCAAAAAAATAATGATAAAAAAACCACGCCTTTTACAAACTCGTTTATATATACCCTCGTATAATCATCTACCATTGATATGTCTGCATACCAAATTTCAAGTTCGTGTGACTTGTGGTTCCGAAGTTATAACTGATAAAGGATTCCACGCCTATAGGATGTGTCACGCCCCCTTTTACAAAGTCATTTATATATACCCTCGTATAAGCACCCACTATTGATATGTCTTCATACCAAAATTCAAGTTCGTGTGACTTATGGTTCCGAAGTTATAGCTGATAAAAAATTACTTGCCTATGGGATGTGCCACGCCCCCCTTTACAAACTCGTTTATATATATCCTCATAAAATCACCTATTATTGATATGTCTGCATACCAAATTTCAAGTTCGTGAGACTTATGGTTCCGAAGTTATAGCTGATAAAAAATTACTTGCCTATGGGATGTGCCACGCCCCCCTTTACAAACTCGTTTATATATATCCTCATAAAATCACCTATTATTGATATGTCTGCATACCAAATTTCAAGTTCGTGTGACTTGTGGTTCCGAAGTTATAACTGATAAAGGATTCCACGCCTATAGGATGTGTCACGCCTCCTTTTACAAAGTCATTTATATATATCCTCGTATAAGCACCTACTATTGATATGTCTTCATACCAAATTTCAAGTTCGTGGGGCTTGTGGTTGCGAAGTTATAGCTGATAAAAAAAAAACGCCTATGGGATGTGCCACGCCCCCTTTTACAAATTCGTTTATATATACCCTCCTATGAGCACCTGCCATTGATATGTCTGCATACCAAATTTCAAGTTTGTGGGACTTATGGTTCCGAAGTTATAGCTGATAAAAAATTCCACGCCTATTGGATGTGCCACGCCCCCTTTTGCAAACTCGTTTGCATATACCCTCCTATAAGCACCTACCGTTGATATGTATACCAAATTTCAGGTTAATATGACTTATGGTCTGGAAGTTATGGCTGATTAATCCATCGTCCATCGCTTCAGGCTCCTCACCTTGGGAAGCTATGATAGTGCAATCGAGCTCCTTCGGTTCTGCAGCCAGAAGCTGGTCCTCTGGTAATGTGGCCCAGCAGCTGTAGACCGACCCTACGTAAGCGGAGACAGAGTACGTATCGCTCTCAGACTCCGTCGCGGTGTCGAATACATCCGCCGGGCACACTTCCTCCGTATCCACTGGTCCGCTCGGGGCGTTGCCAGGGTTAGAAATCTCTTGCGTCGGTTCACTCGTGGCGTTGTGCGACGCGTTGGGGCCGCTCGAGGCGCCACCTTCCTCAGCCTTTGGAGACTCCTTCTGCTCCTTCTGCTGGTGGAGCTTCAGTGTGGTGCAGTAAAAGCCGTAGCTTATTACACCACCACAGCTCTCGAGGACTGGGATGGAAGCATCGTTAATCGCGAGTGCGACGTAACGCTGCTTCTCCTTGACCTCGCCAACTCGAGTTATCCTCCAATCCTTGGTGGGTAACCCCTCGGTGCCCAGCTGAATGAGTTCCAGAATCTCATTAGGCTCGGATGGCCCGGCTGGTACCCAGGCCCAGGCTCATGGCCTGCTAGGGAGCTCGTCCATATGCACAGCAGCCAAGTCTGACCCCGGCCGCAGCTGCCCCATAGAAGCGATTGCCTCCTTATACAGCGCAGCTGAGCGCTCGTCGGCGCAGGACACTAGCTTCACCCTACCTTGATGCCGTCCGTCATCGCGCATTACAGGCGCAGGGCCAGGATTCTTCTCCAGTATCCCTTTGTACACCCTACACAGTCCCATCAGGACAGACTTCCAGTTATCTGGGGAGAGATATAGCAGTCAGTCAAATTAGGTAATTCTTAATAGATTCGCCTAAAACTATATTCTCTATCTCTACATATAAGTTTTTGAAACCTAAGAGTTGGGCCATGTTAGAAACAGTTTATACTAATTTCCGGTATTTTGTCTTACCAAAGAATTCATAACAAAATATATCATACCAGGGCAAATTAGGCTCTACTATCACTAGCAGTAGTAAACACGCAGTAAAGAAACTGTTAAGCAGGGATCTCACGATTTGTACATTTGTACAGATTTGTACATTCCCAATAAACACCAAGTAATTTCTAACCGACGCGCAGATACGTAAAAAGTGATAGAGAAACGAATTTTTAATTATCAAGTGAAAAACTTAAGCTACATAAAGAGCAACAAAATGTTAATAATATTCAAAGTATCCTCAAATAGTCTTGAAAGTAAATAAAATGCGAAGTGAATCAAGTCGCAAAATTACTGTCGGACTATATACTGTGAAGTGAATTATTGTAATACGATATTGAGTAACTACATAATTAGGGCTGCCAGATATCTCTATTACCAAACCGGGACACTTTACTAAATACATCAAAAAACATAAAGATAAAATTTCTAAACTTAGTGCGAAACTCAAGATATTCAATAAATATGCATACAAAGTTGCAACTTTTTAATTAGACTTTTTGTAAAAATTTTAAAAATGAAGTTTTGCAGCCTATTAAATTTTAGTTGATTTTTGGTATTGTTTTTACTGAGAGTTTCTTCCATACAAACTATGTTCGACAATTCTTTTTATATGGAAGACACTGTCAGCAAAAAAAAATGGCTAAAAATCAACGAAATTGGCTGGCAACTTCAGACTTGCACTTTAATAATTTGTACAAAAGGTATATTTTAAAAATTTTTCTAACAGTTCTGATTAGAAATTGTGATTTGATGAAGAGTCTCAGAGCCAATAATTTTGTACGGCACTGTACTTATAAGCACTCTAGGTTTCTTGAAAAAAAAAATTTGAGTACAAGATAACATTAAAATATCAGTCAAATTTTTCGTTGCTGTGCACTCAAGGCGTATTTAACAAGGTGGTGTTGGCCGTATATAAGTAAAAAATTACACTAACAAATTATACGCTGATGTCCATACTGTCATTGGTATGAGTTACAACAAACACATCATTTTGACGTAATGGCCTCCACGGCGAAAAACTCAGCTGTCGCCCCAACACCACCTTGTTTAATACACCTTGTGTGCACTTGTTTCAAAACTTCTGACTTTTCCTTAATATAATTGTAAAACTCTGTGCACATCATTTTTAACGTATTTAGGTACATATGTATATTAATCATCAACTATTGCTTGTGCAAAGTTCAACTATCTGAAGATGTAACTATTTCACAAATGAAACCGGTGCACTGAGAGAAAGAAGTTTAGAATTAAAAAAAGGTGCTAAATTTAAAAAAAATACGCATATGAAAGAGCACCAACCCAACTCGTAATACATTTAAGTATACAAATTTTATTATTCAGTCTAGAAATATTAAATTCAAACGGAAGCTTTTTCATAATTAAGTTAAATATATATTTAAATTCCATGCTGCCTGTAATGGGATTTGAACCCTGACCCTCTGGATATTAACAAATTGTGGCAAGTATCTTTGCGCACTCATCTACAGCCAGACATGTAAATGTGCATTCAAATGCTGAGTTTGAATCAACACCACGCGTGCGTGGTATTAAAGTGTTGTTTTTAAATACGAACATTTTAGAACGATAAAATATAAAATAAAAATATTCATGTTTACTATGTGTTATTTCCCTCAGTGAATTCATAAAATTGTAGTTATTTTTGAACTTCTATTAAAATTTGTGCAATCAAATCGAAAACCGGGACATTTAAATGAAACCCGGGACATTTTAAGGTTGGACCGGGACACCGGGACAAATAGTCTAAAACCGGGATATGTCCGGGAAAACCGGGACGTCTGGCAGCCCTATACATAATACAAACGGAATAATAAAATGAAAAATTATTATTCAAATTCATCTATGTATGCCGTTCCAATCAAAAAGGTATTTTACTATTTCAATTTCAGTATTTCAATGATTTGTTTGAGACCAACTGGAGAATTACATTGGAGTTCAAATTGAGAACTAGCATTTTCTGAACTTGAGAAACAGTCCTTTTTTCATACAAAGAAAAATTCCCTTTTTGTTGAGAACGCATGATTCTCCACTTGAGGTGCTGTTGAGAAAAAATGTTGGAGATTTGAGAAATACCTTAGTTCTCAACTTAACCTCAAGTTGAGCTCAAACCTTAATGTTTGTTGGGTTTGTGCAGATTTGCACATTTTGGCAGTCACAGAGTGGTGTTGTCTAGAAATAATGAATTTAGCTCAATAACAACTTTCCAAACACCATTCTGTAACTGTTAAAATGTACAAATCTTTGAAAGTGTGAACTGTGTAAGTGCACCCACACCCATATACATATATGTACGCGCATCCTATTATGCATATATACAGTGCTACAGGATGATTTTCCCGCCAATATAGTTATAACTAATTAGCCGAATTTCTCCTCAATACAATTCGCTGGTTTGAGGGTTCGGCTAAATCCGTAAAAAAATAGCGCGGTCATTCCATTTTAATCACCAGCGAGCGAGCACGGACGCCTATCAACCACCACCCTTCATCTCACACAAGGTAATATTGTAATTAATTAGCAATAAACCAAACACATTTCAAATAAACACATAGCAAGTAATTATTAATTTAAACAAACAAACTTGTCTTTCCTTTTCACTAAATTAAAACATTGATGCCCTGCTGGAATTGCGAGTCACATATGTGTCAATGTTTCCACCTGCTTTAGTTGAAGATAAACATAGGGAGCTTCATTTTAGATGAAGATAAACATAGGGAGCTGGGAAAGTGTTAAAATTTAAAGCTAAGTGTATAGTATACATTTAGGTTTTATGTTTGTTGTGTATGTGGAGATTCTTGCAAATTATTTTGAAATTTATACACACTTCTATAAAAAAAGCATACCTGCTTTCGAACGAAGTATATCTAGTATTACATGAATACATATACATACATATAGCTTTTCTATGGTTGTATGCATTCATGAAGTATGCATGCGTAATTCATGCGTAGTCATGAATTTCCACAAATAAATTCAAACTCTAGCGAACGTACGTTGTTGTTATACAGCAGTGGATTTTTTGTAATATTTTCAGTCTTGTACAAACCTTTTAGTGAACGGACGTGTTGTGCGATAATATTTTTAGCACTAACGGGCTTTTACAAGATATGCATTTGCATATGTAAATGCCAATTTTTTTGTATGTACCCGTATGTACCATATGCGTGGCTTGTATTGTATCTCCGTATTTCACTAACTCCCTGTGTGAGGAAACCGAATAATTTAATTCTTAACAGAAGTGCCTAAAACTTAACAGTTTGGCAATGTTAAACACGGTTGAAGCTAATTTCCAGTATTTCTCTTACTACCGCCTGAAACTATACTTATTATTGTCAAGAATAAACGCCGATCTTCGGTTTAAATAATATATTTAAGCAAAAGTTACATATGAATCGGATAAAAGTTAAAAGGAAACTGATATATTCAGAAAAGAAATTTATTATCGAATTGACAACAATCGACTGTGCCTGCTAGATCACCTGCCTTTTACAGTTCGGCCTCTCCTGACTTCCGGGCTCGGTTAGTCATCTGCTACACTTCTGTCGCTTTCGTCTTCATGTTCTGGGCTGAGTTGATACCGCCTCATTTGATCGCTGGATATTAAGCCGCAGTACTTCCGTTGCGTAATGGGTGCATCTGGTAAATCTTCCACAATATATCGGTCATAGTCTAATACCTTCTTAACGACATACGGTCCCTTATACTTACTATCTAACTTATGCGATTCTCCTCTGGCCGCTGGAACTGCGGTGATCATCACGAGATCGCCTTCCTGATAACGCTGTAGTTGTTGATGTCGTTCGCTGTTGGCACTTAAATCTCTCTGCGTCGATATTTGCTTTGGCCTTGGCGAACACGTCATAACGCTTACCACTGTCTTCCGGCTCTGGGTCGTCGTGGATTGATTGGATCAATCTGTTTTGACTATAGTCACGCAAATCGTAATGGAAAACTATATCATTTGGGTTTACTTTCGTTGTAGCATTAGGTTGTGAGTTAAGACTCCATTGTAATGTGGGCAATGTAGTGTCCCAATCTTTCGTACTACTCATCATCGCACGTATGGCAGGTAATATAGTTTTGATCACCCTCTGGGCTTGGCCGTTGCCTCTCGGTGTCCTCACTGCAGTTTTAACATGTCGTATACCGTGTGCTTGCAAAAACGTCTCCATCTCTGTAGAGGTGAACGCTGTCCCGCGATCCGTGGTGATTTGAACCGGTTGACCAAATGTTGACATTACTTCTTGTAACAAGGTAATTACCGGTGTGGACTTAGTATTACGTACGGCTTTCAAAATAGTATCCTTAGAAAAAAGACACACTAGAACGATGATATACTGATTTCCCTTTTTGCTTTTGGGAAATGGTCCCAGGTGGTCTATATGCACCGCTCGAAATGGTATCGGACTTATCTCTGCCAAGTGCATCTGACCCTCGGGCTTCCCTCCTCGCACTTTGTACGTACAGCATTCTAAAGATGCGGCGACATACCCCTTAACGTAGCGTCGCATTCGATGGAACCAAAAATCTCGTTGAAGTCGCTGTAGTGTTTTCTCAACACCAAAGTGGCCTGAATCGTCATGGCAAGTTTTCGTAATACGCCACCTTACTGCTTGAGGGATTACCAACCGTCGCTCGCCCTTGACTTTGCGATATAACCGTCCTTTGTATACTTCGTAATCCTGATGGTTTTGCTTTGCTGATGTTGAGCCGGATTTCAAGGATGCTACTATTCCCTGCAGTTTTTTATCTTGCATTTGCATCGGAAGCACCCAATCGCTACCACCCTCTTGCATAATGGACAAAACATTCTCTGCTACTGACTGGCATTCGCTCGATGGTAAACTGGGAACTCGACTCATTCCGTCTACATGTAGCATCTTATCGCCTTGTCGATGAACAGTTTTGAAATCGAATTCTTGTAATTTCAGCCAACATCTGGCAATACGTGGAAGAAGTGGTGTTGTTGCTTTCGTTGTAACAATAGCATTGCAGTCGGTCACTACGGTGAATTGTTTTCCCAAAAGATACATGCGGAAACGTGAAAGCGTCTCAACTATCGCTAAAACTTCCAATTCGTGGCTAGTAAAACTTGACTCTGCCTCGCTGCATTGTCTACTAAAAAAAAAACACTGGAAACAGGCATCTTGCAAGGTAGCTGTACCCTTCTACGAATTTGCGAAAGAATCCTGATAAACCCAGGAATTGCCTTTCCTGGGGAACAGTCGTTGGCTGGGGAAACTCCTCAACACAGATCGTTTTCGCTATTCCCGGGGATATACCTGCTTCAGACACATTATGGCCCAAGAAATTTACCTCGTTCGCCAAGAATCGGCACTTGGGCGGTCGTAGCGTAAGACCGTCCTTCTTTTCCGCTTCCAATACCTCTCGTAAAACTAACATTCCTTCTTCTTAATTTACAACTTTGTCCCTGTTCTTCAGCACCGACACTATGCGTACCATCATTTCTTGGAATACCATAGGTGCATTGACTAGTCCGAACGGCATCACGTTATGCTCATACAGTCCCTCGTGTGTAAGGAACGCTGTGTACTTTTTGCAATTTTCTTGGATCGGAACCTAATAATATCCACTGGTCATATCCAAAGTAGTGAAAAATTTTCCGCCGCTTAACTTAGCTAACTGCTCCTCAACCACTGGCATTGGAAAATGTTTTTTAACGGTAACCGCATTCAACGCGCGGTAGTCTACGCACATCCTACTCTCTCCATTGGCCTTTGTCACCAGCACTACAGAAGCGGCGTGTGGTGATGTGCTACGTCAGATGATGTCATTGTCCAAGAGTTCTCTTAATATTCTCGATAGCTCGCATTGCTTTGCAAATGGTACCTGGTACCGTTTACCTACTATAGGGCTTTCTATTGTAACACCAATGTCCATTGTTGTAGTCCTGGACCTTCCCAGAGTGGAAATTCCTTCGGAAAAACATTGGTCGTACTCATTTAATAATTTTAGCACTTCCTGCTGTTGCCGCTGCTGTAGATCCTTGCTGGCGTTAAACTGTGTGCCGCTTTTAATTTGCAACATCATCGAACACGAATCAATGATCAGCCGACGATCGAGTTAACGACGCTAACCTAAACACTAGATACATACACATATACATATAATCATTATTCACGAACCAAAATACATACAAACAACTATATGCCCTTTAACCTTGTATGATAACATAATAACAAAGAGAATACGATAGACAAGTATAAACCCGTAAACATCTTTTTAATAACATAAACAATTATATTCGGTGATAAGTAACAAAGCATTATGATAACATAATGCTAAACATGTAAACATCTTTTTATCACCAAACAAACAATAGTTAGAAATAGTATAAATAGATGTAAGTGTAAAAATGGAAAACAGTTCTGGAAATAAAACGAGACTGAAATAATCTCTTGTGTACTTTTAATTCCTAACAAGGACTCATAACT
>NW_016160053.1:11796-15360 GCF_001687245.7 Rhagoletis zephyria | reverse complement strand
AGTTAACGACGCTAACCTAAACACTAGATACATACACATATACATATAATCATTATTCACGAACCAAAATACATACAAACAACTATATGCCCTTTAACCTTGTATGATAACATAATAACAAAGAGAATACGATAGACAAGTATAAACCCGTAAACATCTTTTTAATAACATAAACAATTATATTCGGTGATAAGTAACAAAGCATTATGATAACATAATGCTAAACATGTAAACATCTTTTTATCACCAAACAAACAATAGTTAGAAATAGTATAAATAGATGTAAGTGTAAAAATGGAAAACAGTTCTGGAAATAAAACGAGACTGAAATAATCTCTTGTGTACTTTTAATTCCTAACAAGGACTCATAACTATCGTGACCACACAGTACATCCCTTCCCAGTAACATATCACAGTTGAGCATTCTATCTGGTACCTCATACAGCTTAGCACTGATAACCTTGTCTGCTAACTTTATTTGCGTATTTATAACTCGCAAAACCTCAACCGTAGAACCTCCAAACCCCTTTAATCGTTGATATGTTGGCATATGGTTCGCCTTCGTCACCGTTGCTGATTTCCTTATTAGCGAATGATCACTACCGGTGTCTATCAAGGCCTTATGCTTACTGTCTTCACCCTCAACTTCTTCTATTATGGGCGGTACCTGTTGTTGCACACCATTGTTGCCATCAATCTTGGCAACCGTATGTTTCGATTCGGCTGAACACTTTCGAGCGTCGTGCCCCACTTTAGAGCACTTGCTGCATCGTGGTTTCTTCTCAGGTTGGGGGCACTTTGCCGCTATATGCCCAAACTCATTGCAGTTATAACATTTCACACGTTAACCTTATCTTCTGCTGCTCCGTTGCCGACGTCCGTTGAATTTACACCCAGTGTAGTGCGTTGTCCACCACCTTGCGTCGATATTCGCAAATTATCAAGCGACTGTCTTAATTCATTGGTAGTGCGCACATTCATTGCCAATAAAATACGAGTAAGCGCACTGTCATTCAGTCCGTTTGCGATGTAAGAGTTTATAGACTTCTCCTCTACATCTCCACGTCTGCCGATGGCTAACATATCGTAGAAATACTCGATGAGAGGCTCATTAATCTTGCGTCGTCGTGCTGCCAACTGTCGGTGAGTGTCAGCTGATGATACCGTAAATGGAAAATCTCGTAGCAACATTTGGACGAACTCTTGCCAGGATCCAAATACGGGCTGTGCGTCCAGCCACGTCTTAGCAACTCCTTTCAACTTATGTTGAACCGCGAGAAGCACTATTTCCTTCTTCCATTTGTAAACTTGTTGAAATTGTTCAACTTTGAAAACAAATTGTTGTGCCGTCATGACTTTCCGCAACGGGTCGTACTCCGGAAGAACTCCTACCACTTCCGTGATTGTATGTGTGTGAGACTGCTGTGTTGGTCGATCTTGATACGATAAAGGATCAGCAGCCCGCGCTCCGTTCTCCGTTGCTGCCAACGCTCCTGCTTGCTCATCGTCTGCGCTATCTTGTGTCGTCAATGCCGGATTTACCGAAACTTCTATTGCTTTCACTGAATTTGCTAAACTTAACACAAGCTCCTGAAGTTGGCTGAACGGTTGTTCCCAAGGCTCCACTGATGGTAATTCTTGTACCTCGACCTCGTTTGTACCAAGGGCTGCCATCAGTGCGGCCACCTTGTGTGCTTTATTTCCAGTAACCGACACATCATTATCTCGCAATGACGTGTTCAATTGCGCTACACTCAAATTGGCTAATTTTACCATAATTTTGTCTGTCCCGTTGACGTTTTGAGCGTTTGTGTGCGATACGTGCTCCGTCGTTGGTTCCTTAACACGCTGTTTCCTGGATGTCGTTGTTCTGCGCAATACGCTGAGATGCTCTGCTACGCCGAGCGTCGTTCTCCGTTTTATTCGCCGTTGGCCGTATCAACACTCGTTGCAGTTCTCTATCCCGTTAAACTTTTGTAAACGTGCTGGATCCCCTTCTGATTCTGTCAAGGATAAACGCCGATCTTCGGTCGAAGTAATATATTTAAGCAAAAGTTACATATGAATCGGATAATAGTTCAAAGGAAACTGATATATTCAATTATCCATTTGGCAACGATCGACTGTGCCTGCTAGTTCACCTGCCTTTTACATTATTTACTACCGTTGGCAGCTTAAGCAAATGTATAGCGTTTTTACGTTCTTTGGCAAATTACGCTCTGTTAGCCATAAAATTCACTATGATTTGACCGCCTTTGTATCGAGACCCCTGGACCATCTAGGGAATTCGTTTATATTTTGAATTGCATTGTCATCGTGATTGGAACTATGCTGAAAATTTCAAGTCTCTACCTCGTCGGGAAGTTGGTTGAAAATCGATTCGAAATTTCCGCGGGATGACCAAGTTAAATAAAAGCTTGTAAAAACAAAAACAGTTGCCAAACGAAACATACGATGTACAGTGTTTGTTTGTTTTGAACGCAGCGCTGCTTGTACATACATAAATTTCGCTTTGGGCGCAGCGCTGCTTGTACATAAATTTCGTTTTACGCATGCGGCTGGCCTGAAGCTGGCAAAGGTTCCTTTTAACAAACTTCAAGAAAAAAGAGGAGGTTATCAATTCGTCGGAAAATTTTTTTATTTATTATTATTTTTTTATGTATGTTACCGCATAAGTTTGGACCACGTCAACCGATTTCGAAAATTCTTTTTGCATCGGAAAGGTAGTGCCTCAGAGGTGGTCCCGTACTAATCTGGTTTAGATCCGATCATTCGATCATGAAAATATTAACGGTACTCCTAAATTTGTATATGAGATTTGAAGTCGGTTTTGTTATTTGCTTAAAAATTACTTGTTTTATTTTTGCGCTGAGCTGAGTAAAAAATAGAAGAGAATAGAGAGAAATTTTTATATGGTTTGTTGACACGATTGAGAGAAATAGAGATTGTGCCCATCGCGGTACCGCTAATCCGCTCTTTGTGATTTTGACAGAATCAACTGTGTGCGTGACGTCATCTTGGTGCAATTGTTGATTGTGAGCATACAAAAAANTGTGCGTTAATACTTCTGCGTGGTTTTAAACAATTATTGAGGCATTACAAAGCAAAATGAAGTGTGCAGTGGCAAAGTGAAATAGTGAAAACAAAAGAAAAGCGTGCGATATAAGTTGTTTTTCGTTTCCTACGGACCGGCGTAGTATCCGGCGAGGATATGAATTAAACACCAAATCGAGCTATGTGTGGGTACCGAGATATACACATGTAACCATAAGTGTTCGTGGCTACGCCCATTTTCCAAAAATTTATGATACTCCTATTTTTCGTCTAAAAGTTATTGTAAATATCAATTTTGAGTGAATTATCTTCAGTAGTTACTAAAATATCGCAGTTTTCGTATTTCTGGAAATTACCGTTATATAGGAAGTGGGCGTGGTTACAGTCCGAATTCGCCCGTTTTCAATACCAACCTACCTTGGATTAAGGGAAACCTACATACCAAATTTCGTTGAGATATCTCAATTTTTGCTCGAGTTATCGTGTACACGGACAGACGGACAGACGGAC
>NW_016160053.1:0-11658 GCF_001687245.7 Rhagoletis zephyria | reverse complement strand
AGGGGACCTAGCACAGAGCCTTGAGGTACTCCAGAGCATGTGAGCGCCATTTCAGAGAAGTTGTTGTCGACTTTAACTGTCTGCTTTCTGTTACACAGATAACTGTTTAGAAGCTTTACTGCATTTTCACCAAATCCAAAATAGGTAGCTAATTTTATACACAGGAGGCTGTGGTTGACAGAGTCAAAGGCTTTGGAAAAATCTAAAAGACATAGAATCGTTAAGTGACCTTGATCAAACTCCTGCCGGATATCGTCAAGTACTTTAGTGACTGCAGTCGAGCAAGAATGACCAGCTCTAAAACCTGATTGAAGCGGGCTGAGTAGATTATTTACCTCGACAAAATCATTTATTTGTTGTGCCATAAGCGACTCGAATATCGTTGATAACCCTGTTAAAATACTTATGGGTCTGAAATCCGCGGGCTCGGAAGCACCAGGTTTTTTGGCCAGAGGTGTAATAATTGCTACTTTCAAAGCAGGGGGGGGAAGGAGGAAGTAGTGAAACAATGGTTTAGCAGATGTGTAAGATAGCTTAGAATGTTCGGTAAAATTAATTTTATAAATTTAATTGGTATGCCGTCGGTGCCAACGGCGTCAGATTTTACGCGGTAAACACTTTTGGCAACATCGATTTCCCCAACCGATATGAAATGAAATTTCATTGAAGGAGGTAAATTGAGGGGGGTGGCCATAGGTAGTGAGCCATTGTATACTGTGGAGGAGTTAGAGGAAACGAAAAATGAGTTAAGTAGATTAGGATCGAGAGGACAAGAAGCTTCAGAGCATGGACGTACGCCCGACCTTTTCAAGTTAGACCATAGCTGTTTAGCGGGCAAATCGGTGTTGAGTTTGCTACAATAATATTTCTTTTTAGAAAGTTTCACAGAGGAGGAAGCTTTATTCCGAGCTCGTTTATAAGCGGTCTAATTTTCGTTCGTGGACTTTCTTTTCCAGACATTGTAAGAGATGTTGCGGATTTTTATGGCTAATTTGACATCCCTGGTAAACCAAGGACAAGAACGTGATGTGATTGCTAGCTTGCGAAAGTGGTTCAAATCAGAAAGCAAACTATCGAATTTAATGGCATTGTAGTCACGGTACTGGATGGTCATAGTTGCATCAGTGCTGTTACACAATTTAAAGTCGAATGTACAAAAAATGAAGTCATGATCAGAGACAAGAGACAATTAATCAAATAGAACAACGGACGTGGAAGGGGGAACAATAAACATATCTAACAAACTCGGTCGCACATTACAAGAAAACCTAGTCGCCATTTTGGTTTTGACAATATACATACCAGTAGACGCAACAGTATCTATGAAATTCGACGATGTAGAGTCAAGAGTTAATAAGTTTATATTAAAATCATCATAAACAATCAAATGATCAACGTCATTTAAGTAAGTTGAAATACCTTCAAAGAAAGTTTTATAAGAAGAGTTTTTATTAGGATTGTACACACATGACACAAGTAATTTAGAATAAGTATCGGACAGGTCAACAGATAAGAACTCAATTTCAGACAGAGAGGAACGACTTACAACCTTAACATCTATATAATCTCTACAATAAATAGCAACTCCACCTCCCCTTTTTCCTAAACTATTCCTATTGGGATGGAGTATAAGTTGTTCGGAATATCTACATTAAACCATGTTTCAGACCCACATATGGCGTCAACAGAAGAAAGTTCAAAGATACTTCTAAAATAATCTAGTTTTTCAATGTTCAAGCTGCGAGCATTGAAGTGAACAGTTTTGAAGCCATCTGCGTGTTTACATAGCACATTGAGCAAGACAGTATGGTCAGCCGGCATTTAAATAATCAACGATCAGGAAAGATGAAACAACTGAAAAAACAATTATAACAAATGCACAAACACTCAAGCAAACAACAATGAAATGAATAAGTGTTCATACATATGCACATAAGTATACAAATTATCAGCATAGGTTTGGTGAATATAAATTTTCTCTACAAATATTGAATGGCAAATAGAGATAAATAAATAAACAAGGTAAAAACAACAATATCAGTAGAGAGACACGCGAATATGTAAATCTTAAATGTATGTATGTATAAATGTGTGTATGTATAAATGTAAGTATGTATAAATTAGAGCTCTAGATACCCGGGTATCGAGCAATGCGAGTAGCTCGATACTCGCTCGAAACTCGTTCATTGCTCAACTGCTCAAATGTTTGTTCAAAATTTTCGAGTTTTTGAACAATTTCATAAACAAAAGAAAATTTGTAAATTGTATTTGTCAGCAGCTGCTTTCTAATTCATGTTAAATAAATTTAATTATTAAATACCAATGTAACAATCTTTGCATTATATATCAATAATTTGAAAAATTTAAAAAGTTGCTACCAAAAACTCGAATTGCTTGAGCTCATGCTGGAAAATTTTCGAGTAATGAGCATTGAACAACTGTGCGAGTACTCGCTGCTCATATACCCGGGCTGTTTGAAAATGTGCGAACAAAATCGAGAGCTCTAGTATAAATGTATGCATCTATGTAGACTATTAAGTAGCACCAATAATGTTAAGTAGAGCACTGCAGCTGGGTACAGGAACAGGTTCGCTGCTGTCAGAAATGCGAACGAATATTTCACCTCGTCGCGAGAAGACGCTAAAAAGTTTTTTTGACTTCTTGTTTGTATTTAAGAGCGGCTTGTATAATTTTTCTGTTGTTAAGCTCTCAAAGATGTTAAAATTACTGTCACTGTCCAATCCGGCCAATTTAAGGGAAACAGCAGACTTGGACTTTTTGCGGTAGTTAGAGAAAGCAGAGAGAGTGCGAGTGCGATCATACGTTGAGTGGAACTTTACAATTACAGCGCTGTCGGGACGCTCAGCCGTATGTTTAGTGCGGAAGGTGTCACGAACGGGGGGAGGAGAAAACTCGATTGATTTGCACACGCGCTCGAAAATATTGGACAGATTTTCCTCGCTGGAAAACGGAAGCCCAAAAATCACAGCATCAGACAAATTAGTGCAAGTCTCTTTCTCGTTTTTGAGTTTATTCAACTCCTCTAACTGACTTTAGTTCAGCTGACAAGCCGAGCGCATTTGCAGATTCTTCTTCAAGCCGGCTAAACCTACGTTCGATTTTGTCAATACGCTGAGCAAACGCTTCAATATTCTCCTGCAGCCTAGCTGTAAATTTACGCTCAAGAGAAGTAATCTCTTCAGAAAGTTCAGAGTAGAGACCGCTGATTCGCTCACGGATCCTCTCCTCCATCAACAACATTTTATCTTAGTTGATTTCATCGCTGCGAGTGTCGATTCAGAGAGGGATCCGTTACTCTCAAGCCGTGGAGATTTTGATGCTGGCATATCTTTGTTTACTGATAATGCTTTTCGCTTACCGGAAGAATCCATAAGATAATTTAGCAGAATTAATTTGTAAAGCGAAGACAGGTATCAGCAAGCGTAGAGAAGCTTCAACTCAGGAACTCAGATGCGTTAAACAGCAAAACTCATTTTTTTAAAGCGATTATACCGGATTAAAGCAGAGTTTACGGGAGCGCAAATGAAACACGTCCGTCTCTCATAAAGCACATATCCTTTCACTTGGTACTCAGTTTTTAGTCCACGGTGAGGATCTTATAATTTATAAAAAGTGGCAACCCTACCCAAAAAGTAATACATTATTGAACATCTAAACGCGGAGCCCTTTTATTTGGCACCTCGTTTCTTGTAATCCAATGAACAGTGCGGATCATATAATATGTTGGACAGGTGGCAACCCTATAGGAATTTTAAGTACTAAAGATAATTTTCCTATCGATACAGATTATACTTAAAAAATCTCGTCAAAGAATCTCAACTTTCCTTTACACTACGTATAGAATATAGTAATTTTTAAATAGGTAGCAACCCTACTAAAAAAAACTTTCAGTTTTTGTACATGCGAGGGACATGCTTTTTCATTTGATATCTCATTTTGTAATCCAACGAACGGTGAAAATCTTTTTACTTACCTTTACTTTTACTTTTTATTAGGTGGCAACCCTACTCAGTAAAATAATCCATTATTGCAGATCTAGGAGCCAAGTCTTTACGTTTGACTGCGACAGTGCAGAACGGATTCTTATGATTGTATATAGTAATTTTATCAACAGGTGGCAACCCTATTCAAAAAATTAAAACATTTGTGCTTTTCTAGCAGCCCATCATTTTAATTTGACACCTCAACTTTTGTAATCCAGCGAACGGTGCGGATCTTATAGTTTTTTAGACAGGTGGCAACCCTATTAAAATTCTAAATGAAAAAGGTCACTCTCCTATCGATACAAAGTATATTTGAGAAAATCTCGTCAAAATCCGTTCAGTAGTTTTCGACATTACCGCTTACAAAAAATTCCGACATTCCTTTATACTATGTATAGATTTAAAATCAGTCGCACAGCTCGCATTTGAAAATTTAAATAAAAATTCATTTTATTATGTATTTAAAATCAGTCGCACAGCTCGCATTTGAAAATTTAAATAAAAATTCATTTTATTATGTATTTAAAATCAGTCGCACAGCTCGCAATTGAAAATTTAAATAAAAAATTTAAAATTTTGAATAGTAAGGGCATGATAAAAATATTTATAAGTTACAATTGCTGAGAGCCAGCTTAAGGAATTTTGTCGTTTGCTAGCATTTTTGAAAATTTCTCTCGTCGACCTCAAGTTATTTATTTTTGATATTTTATGGCCTTATAACAATTACATTCAACAACTTTTATTGAGCTTGAGGCCGTTTTTAATGAAAAACTTATTGTGTAAAAGCAACACTAATTTGGAAAAAATGGTAGAAGTGATAGCTATTTCGAAAATCACCACATTTCCTCATCAGACTTCTTTCAGTAGGCTTCGAACCGACGATGCCACTGAATCGGCCAGTTGCCTATGCACTGTACTAAGTTCTCCTTGTAAATTATCGTTGCTTTTTTCCCACTTTTCATTTGTTATGCCAACACAATCAAGCGCAGCTATTCACATTTGATCATGTGGTTGTTGGTTTTGTTGGTTGTTGTTAATAAGTGATTCTATTTTTAGAATGTTTAACTTTTAGGTGTGCTCGTCCTTCAGTTATTTGGTTTTGTTATTTTATGGCCTTATAACAATTATATTCAACAACTGTTTTTGACCTTGAGACCGTTTATGATGAAAAACTTATTGTGGAAAAGCATCAATAATTTGAAAGAATGGTAGAAGTGATAGCTATTTCGGAAATCACCACATTTCCTCATCAGACTTCTTTCAGTAGGATTCGGACCGACGATCCCACTGACTCAGCCAGTTGCCTACGCACTGTGCTAAGTTCGCCTTGTAAGTTATTGCTGCTTTTTTCCCACTAATATTTTTTCAAATTATTCTTGCTTTTCCACAATAAGCTTTTCATTAAAAACGGCCTCAAGCGCAATAAAAATTGTTGAATATAATTTCTCTCGCCGTCATTTCATTTGTTTGTTTTTATTTTCATTCAAACCAAAGAAATATATTTNGTTATTGCTGCTTTTTTCCCACTAATATTTTTTCAAATTATTCTTGCTTTTCCACAATAAGCTTTTCATTAAAAACGGCCTCAAGCGCAATAAAAATTGTTGAATATAATTTCTCTCGCCGTCATTTCATTTGTTTGTTTTTATTTTCATTCAAACCAAAGAAATATATTTCTTTATGTACGTATGTAAATAAATAAATGTAAGCAATTGTGTTTAATGAATTTCTGCGCACATGCTAAGGAGAAGATTTTGGCATAGGGCTGTTGTTTAGGCGATCTAACCCCGTTTAGGTCGGCGAAGTATCTCAGAAGTTGTTCGTCCATAGGGCTACATTTGCTACGTGTTCTTCTGCTCAGGGCTGGCATCGAGTCAAACCCAGGCCAGAAACCTACACCTGCTATGTATGCCAGAGACGACTACACCACAACTCCACCTCAGTCAAGTGCAATGCTTGCGAGGGGTCTGCTCATTACGGACACATCGGCAGTGGACCACGTCGTTTGTGGCCCCCTGCTGATCAAATAGAACAACCTCCACGGCTAACCCCAGTCCACCTGAGCAGCTCCACACAAACACCACAGCACCACAACTTAACAACACAATAGACCACACCACAACCACGACAGACCACAGAACATACAAAACCGCACCACCACCGCCGCCAACAACTCCTGGTTCCCCCTACAATCTGCACGGTATATCAGACCAGGATATTCCGTAATGTCACATCAGTCAAGTGCAACACCTGCCTTGGCTGGTACCACTTTAGGGCATGTTCAGATCTGCGCACCACGCGAGATTGGACGAGGAACTTCGAGGGCCCGTGTTGCGCTGCACGGTCGCACACCCCAACTGCGACGCCACCCACTACAATCACAGGGCGGCAACCACCACAGCAGCGCACACAGCCAATGGCGTCAAGGCCACACACATCCCTCACACCCCTCATAACTACACGTCTCCCGAACCACATGAAGCTCCTTCAATTTAACTGTAACGGGCTTCAGAGCAAGATCGAGGAGATAACCGTCTTCATGGGAAGGCATGGTATATTGATAGCTGCGGTCCAAGAGACGAAGTTGCACAGCAATTCAACATTGTTGAATTGTGCCGGGTATAACGTGCACCGTCGAGATCGCGAGCGAGATAATAGTGGTGGCTTAGCGTTCATCACGCACCATACCGTGCAGTATCGTCTTATTGAAGCAGACATCGACTGCAGGGATACCACCCTAGAATGTCAGGGCATTGCTATCCGGTCAGGCGATGTTGAGCTCGAAATATTTCATGTGTACATACCCCCTGTCACCTGCTGCCCGGCAGGATATCACCCTGATATAGGTGCGCTTCTCAGAGGTGAAAACCGTATGGTAGTAGGTGACTTTAATGCCCACCACGATCTTTGGCACTCAAGCCTGTCAAACGATCGTAGGAGAACAGACTTGGCTGAGCAGATAGACAATTCGACATTCTGCACAATGAACGACGACGCACCCACCAGGATTATGGGCAGCTGCTGCAGCTCTCCAGACATAACAATAGTCAGCGCTGGTCTGATAAACAGCGTATCATGGCGACCTATGCTGACTTTGGCATCAGACCATCTGCCCATAGTCATCTCGATCGATAAACCAACCGACTTTGCTTCCGCGGAGCTCCGGACCTATATCATCTTTTCTAAAGCTGATTGGAAAGGCTCCGCGGAATTTACTGAAAACACCTTCGCTAAGCTCCACACACCAACCGACGTCCACCTTGGTGAAAGTAAGCTCCGCAGGGCTGTCACCGCTGCTGCAGCTCGCTTTATACCGGCAGGATGCATAACGGGCCGCATCCAAATTTCCCTGCTGAAGCGGCTGTCCTAGCCGATGAGCGTGACAGCCTTCGTCAGGCTGCTCCCGGAGATCCCCGTATCAGGGATCTCAACGCGGAGATTCGACAACTAGTGAACGTACATAAGCGGAAGAAGTGGGAAGAGAATCTGAAGACCTGTGACTTCGCCTCTGGTGTGAGTAAGCTTTGATCAACTGCGAGGTCACTGTCCAATGCGACGAAGCATGTCGACAGGGGCGAGATTCCATTCGGCGACCATGCTTCGTCGGACCCGGAGCGATGCGCGAGGTATTGTAGCCGGCAGTTCATACTGCATCCTGGCTAAAAATTACCGTTGGTTTTTTAGATTTTTTTTGTCGCATTTGCTTGCATTTAACGAATATACACAATTTATTTTTATGTGAAGAAAGCCGCAGCACTTTCGGCAAAAAAATTCTAAAAAGTCAACGGTAATTTTTTGCCACTTGGTACTAAAATATTATGGGGTCACTTCTGAGAAAAAAGGTTGAAATTTCGATGAAGCTTTAGTGCTCTAAAAATTTTTAAGCTTAAGCTGCATTTACGTGAAGCGATTTTCTAATCGATTCAACAAAATCGCCTTTTTAAATTGTGTTTAAATTTTCTAGAAGGCGATAAAATCGCTCAAATCGCCTTATGCAAATGCTGCTTTAGGTTTATGTGGTATTTGTTAGGGAATGAACTGTATTCTTATAGAAAAAACTTAAAAATTAATAAACTTAAGCGGCAAACAGTATCATTTTGAATTGGTCCAAACTGTATGTATGTATAAATATGTATAATCAATGACTTTTTAAAGAATTGAATTATTGTAAAAATGACAAAATATTGCTTTATCTATTTTTAAATAAAGTTTTTCTTTATGTGTTTATGTGTTTAAATAATCCTACGCTCTTGGTTTTAAAATGCGTATACATACTTCATTTATTGTTCATGTTTTATTCAGGGATTTATTTATGTAAGTTAACAAGAAGTTGTAACTACATAAATAATTATGTTCGCTTAAGTACCCGCATCGAGTTACATAAACGGGTTCTTTTAAGTACCCAACCCGCCTTAGTACCTCAAAAAGCTGAAATTTTTCGTTAGGTACTTAAGCGGGTTTTACTGTATCACTGTTTTTGTTTTTACGAGTACGGTGGGAGTGTCATTGATAAAATTAGAGTGAGAGAAATGGGCGTAGCCAGGTAGAGGCTGGGGGAGGGCCGCCCTCTCCCCTTCCCCCCTAACTTCCAAACTTTTCGGGTTACAGCCTGTTTCAACCTTGAAACTTGAAAAGATTGTAAATTCTTTTCGATTGACACTGCATCAGTTGAGAGGACTTTCAGTTATATTTATTTATTTTTTTTATTGCTTTGCAATAATTCCTTTTTGAGAATTGAATCCGGACTGCAAATCTCCCCTCCTGACTTCATCTGCAAAATGTATCCTCCTGACTTCATCTTCACAGTCTATCATCATGGCAAGAACGTTGTTTTAAACACCGCTGTTTTCAAATTTGGAGAATCTGTTATGTCATCAGCGTTTTTCGATATTAGTTTTTGTAATTCATTTTTAATCCTGCCTTCTGTGTGTGCCTATAGCGAGGTGCTAAATAGGTGGCTATGGCAAATAAATTGTTATTTTCTAGGAATTGTGTTTTGAAAGTCGTGGCTGCCAGCCGAATTAGTTTAAAATCTTGTTATTTTGTTAAAAAGGCACCCCCATTTTTATAACAATTTGAATTATTGGAATCTCGGACGGTGAATGTCTCAGATCTTCTTAGTTCCCGGGTGACTTCTTGGAAAGGTTCACCTGTAATGAATAGCTTGTAATTGGTTTTTTTTTATTAGCTGAGCTCGACTTTTCCTAGTTGCAGGCAATCGCAATTAATGCATTATAATCAATCAAAAAGTGAAATTTTTAGTTAGTTACGGCTTTTTGTATTTCAGCTACGATGAGAGTTGTTGTTTTCGAGCTGAAAGACTAATAAAAGGAAACGCGGAACTTGAGGTTCAATTAGTCTCGACTTAATTTACGTTACGTAACCTAATGTACATATTGCCCAAAGCAATATATTTTTGTTGAGGAATATTATAGGTGGCCAAGTGGCCATCAGCTGGAAAGCGAAATACAAAAACAAAATATTTTCGTTTCTGGCTAAGTTGACGTGTTCGGTAATCATTGACTAGACTATTAGTCATATTAAGTTTTATGAGAAAAAAATAATTACATTTATCTAAGAAAAAGTTCAGTTTTTTCAACAGACCTTTGACAACTAATATTCGATAGTTACATAATTCTTACCTAATTGTCTTCTAATACGCAAATAGTCTATTCTCTTGATAGCCAGACGTTGAACATTTCCGCTGGAAATACCTATTGAAGGATCTGACTCTTCGCCTTTAAATTACAATAGATAGTGGACGTAGGGGGACCGTTTTAACGTAACACAGGCAAAAATTTTTGGCTACAATCTGTCATTTTGTTTGCCAGATATAACGTTTTACGTTTTATCAGTTCACTTGCTCAATATTCGCATTCGCAAAAGCTCCGCATTGATTATTGCGAATGCGAAAGCGAATGCGAATGTTGAAATTAATGCGGAAGCTCCGCGGTTGCGAATGCGAATATTCGCAACAACCCTGGTGTGTACATACATACGAGATCCAATTAATTTTATTTAAAGCAGCGTTGGGCGCTTTTACTCTGCTCGCGCCTATACAAAATGTATAGAAAGCTTAAAAAGCTTTGCCCGTGGGCAAGGCAGTGCCTATCAGTGGTCCATTTCCGCTGTAGCTTTTATAGCTGTCTGGACACTCAACATTGCAAGTTGATAAAAGCGTTGTACAAAATTTGAGATAAATTTTAAGCGATCCTTATTCATATCCCCACATATATGTGTATGTACATATGTACATATACATATTACTTTTCATATCAATTCAAGTCTATTACATGCACCCATATATGTTATACTTCTATATTGGCAGTAAGCTAACTTCCCAATGTGTAAGCATTCCGAAATCAAAGCGAGACAGTCTAGTACGGTTTGTGTATATGTATTAGGGATGTTTCGAATGCCATATTTTTCACATTCGCGAATGCGAATGCGAATGTATTTTTCGGCAATGCGAATGTGCGAATGTTAAGTCATCGTTTTTATTACTTACAAATTTTGTAAATTATTATAAAATTGAGCGAGTGCTTAACCTATGTATATAGTGTTTTAATCTTGTAGTCAAGTTCGAAATGGGCATATTATATTTAAAAAAATGTAATTTTGCTGCCCTTTCTCCCATTAGGCGATTTCTTAGAGGCCCGTAAGTATGTAAGGCCGGCTGCACTAAAAAATTGCTCACTGGGAAAGGCGGGTGGAGCGCTCAAATATTTGCGGCCCAGATCTGACAAATTTGTCGTATTTTTGTTTAGTTTTCCACCGATCGAGAGGGTTTTCACCGAGATGAGCGCGTTTTTCTTTAAGATAGGCCTTCAATTAAGCTTTTATTTCACATTTTTTAATGTCTCCAGATTTTACGTCCGAGCCTTTGCTTTCCCTGGAGGAATCTAAAATTATTTATAGGTTGCTTATACGACTTTAAGCAGCACTTGTTAAAGGCCCATCAATGTTGCTTGATATACTACTTAACCGTTTAGCACCTGAAGCTAAAGGCCGGTTATTGCCCGCACCTTGGTTAGACAGACTTAGAGACATTTCAACAACATTATTGTGGACACTCTGCCCATGTACACATTCGCATTCGCAGAACATTCGTGTCATTTGATGCGAATGCGAATGTGTAAAATGGTGCGAATCATTCGCATAACGAATGCGAATTCAAATATTCGCAACATCCCTCATATGTATTGTGTACGTGAGTACCGTTTCTGTGTATGTGTTGTGTATATGTTTATTTATAAACGCATGTGTTCCTTTTCTTTTGTACGGTTTTATTGATACTAGTGTTCGCCCAGCGGTTGAAATTCAACCGCTAAAACTAAGGATAGTTTATGTGAGTTGAGCTGAAATATCATCAGTTGGAATGGGTTAAGTGGCGGGGAGTTTAGATTAGCACTTAGCATAACATACCATACCATAACATAAGAATAACATAACATATGTAGCATAACACACCACAATATAACATCGCACATTCTTTAGTTGTATTTCCTTTTTGTCCCTATCACTTTCTTCCTCTCTATATTTGTCTCTATCGCTTTTAATGTTTATGTTAATGTTTATCTTCTTCACCTTCATGTTGATGTTCATGTTCATGTTCATGTTCATGTTCATGTTCAAGTTCATCTTAATCTTAATT
>NW_016160052.1:71356-71563 GCF_001687245.7 Rhagoletis zephyria | reverse complement strand
CGCGTTCTGTTGCGCGCTGGGCGCCAATGAACGTTTTTCCATTGTCGCTTATCATTTTTGAGGGAAAACCTCGTCTGCGAACGAAGCGGGCGAATGTTGCTCGAAAAGCTTCGGTTGTAAGATCCGAGCATAGCTCGAGATGCACTGCCTTTGTGGAAAAACAGACAAAAACTGCAACGTATCCCTTGATAAGGGTTGTAGATCTTA
>NW_016160052.1:42258-65979 GCF_001687245.7 Rhagoletis zephyria | reverse complement strand
AGGAAAAAAGTTGAACGATTTTGACATTAGCCGTTTGTTTACATTTCTTCGTTGTTTACAATTTGGTGGTGGCTTTTTACTGCAATTTTCTTCATTTTCGCTTGTGACAACGTGTGTACACATAAGATAAAGAATAATTTAACACAACGGCATGATTTAAAAAAGAATTTGCATAATAAAAATGATTTTTCATGCGTTCAACAATTTCGCGGTTCTCTCCGTTCTCTTCGTTGTTTACTTCTTACAACAAAGATGGCGTCGAGATTCCGGCAGCTAGAAAATAACTTTTTTCGTTCTTTCCTTCCCGCGTGATCTTGTGTCTTTCGTTCATGCATATGTACGAATGGATGTAGTTACGCGAAGCAAGCTTGCATCATTTATACATATATTGCTTGGTAGCGGCAGAGCTGAAATGCGCAATGAGTTCGTTCATACATCCATATATATGTATACATACCCAGTAGCGAAAATGGTCACCAGTGACATCGTCACTAATGAGGATTTAGTGACATCGTCGCACTTGCTGTGAATCCTAAACGACATATAGCTGACAATGACACTGGTGACAATGTCATGCAGGTGTACTCCTATCAAAGACTTATAAGACAATGTCTTGCAGCGGTCACTTATAAAAAGTCCATTGTAAGACACTGTCGCTTGAATGTCATTAATGATCACTGCATGACCAAGTCATGCAGATGACATCAGCGACGAAAATACCATTTATATGAAAAAGTCATGAACGACTTCCATACAAACGGCGCCCAAAGTCATTTAAGACGTAACTTTTCCGTACAAGACTCTTAAGCGACTAACACATGACATTCGCTACGGGGTACATACGTGCATTCAAACATACATATATAGATATGTAGGCACTCGTACCTGTCATGCGTTGCTTTATTTTTTTTTTCCCCTTCCCTATACTACCTATATCTTCCTTCTCACTCATGTAACGTTTTCAGTTTTAAAAATTTCACTGTCCATTTTTGCGATACCGCCGCCTAAGAAGTTTCACTTCAAATGGTTTAACACTGAATGAGTATTGAAAAGGCTGCAATCTTTTATGTGTGTGCATTGTTTAATTCACCCTGGTAAACCACTTTTTGATAAAAAGGCAGACTTTTGACAATTGCTCAATTGTAAAAATTTGAAGCCCAATTTAAGTTTTTTGGTAGAGGGGATTTTATATCATAAATTTGGGATTATACATAAAACAGTTGTATTAACATTTACCTTTTAAAAATAGTTCATATTGTAAGAAGAACACATGTATACTTTGCTAAGAAAATGGCATGCAAGATCTATCCAGCCATATATTGTACTCTTATACATGGTATATTAAGATCAATGGCAAGTCTGTTTTGTAGGACGTTAAGTCTTGTAATACAACCCTGTAAACACTTCCGGCCATTACAATTTGGTAAAGCCGATAGCCAACACGTAGTGTCAGAAATAAAATCAAAAGTTTTCTAAGTAATCTAAACCCTAGAAGTTTTCATCTCAGGTGTGGACTGCGACAAAATTAAAATGCCACGCACCACTAAAGAAGAAGTCGAAAACACGCTTCGGGCAGCAGGAATAACATTACCACCTGCTGCCACATTGGCGCTGTTAAAACGTTTGTGTGACGATATTGTGGGGTCATCGCAAAAAGGCACGGTCGCCCAATGTTCCGTGCGTGCAAGTCAGGAAGACGTTTCGAACCTTGGTGAAGGTGTTGCCGCAAATGCGGAAATAGCCGATTTAAGTGGAAGTAGCGCGGAGAATACTACACGCGCAGAAAACCTTGCCGTATGTACGCAGGTTGCAGATTTAAGTGCTGGGCCCTCCGCCGAAAACTCCGAGAACCGTGTACTGAATTCCAATGACAAAACTGCTGCATTAAATTCCGCGACTTCCGTTATAAATATTACGCTCCCTGATGTAAGTGCCAAGAATTCCGTTACAAGTGCCGACAGTTATGCCGCCAATGCAGAGAGCGCTACAAAAAACACCCGAACTGCCGTTGCTGAGGAAGATGCCGCTACTTTAGAAAATGAGCTCCAATTGTTGCGAAAACGTCGCGAGATTTTATAACTGCAACGGGATATTCGCGAGCTGGAAGGAGCAGTCAGCCATAAAGAGCAAAAACCCTGTTTTTTGGATATCGAGCATGCAGTGCCGAAATTCAGCGGTGAAAGGAACACACGGTCGATGCATCATTTTTTGAGCGATTTTGAAGAGCTGATGCGCACCATACATGCCGATGAAAATTTTAAGCTCTTGAGCCTTCGCCGATCACTAACTGGAACAGCACGTCTCTTCTTGACGACGACTTCAGCTTTAAGCTATGACGAACTAAAATACGCACTCATAGAGGAATTTGAAATTGCCGTCAGCCGCCACGATATATATCTAGCGCTAGCAGAGCGACGTTGGAACAAGAAGGAAGAAACATTGCATTCGTACATATTGGCGATGCAATCCATCGCGAAGCAAGGAGGTATTGAAGACATGGAAGTGTTAAATTTCATTTTCGATGGTATAAGCGGCAGTGTTGCCACATAAATTTGCTCAAGAGGCTCATCAATCGTTATTACGATCGTTACCTGAAAATGGATTCAACCATTACCCCTCGCCGTTCGGCAGTTGGTACAGTAAAGCCTAAAATGTCGAAAACTGCTGTGAAACAAGCTGCTACTATCAACAAGGAGACGCATGAAACTCCTTTGTGCTACAATTGTTCCAAAAGAGGACACATAAAACCAAACTGTCCTTACCCTGTACGCCCCGAGGGATCATGTTTTCGCTGTTGGCAAGTAGGCCATAGTCATCAGTCGTGCCCAAACCCCCGGAAGATTTTGAAACCCATGGGAGAGCGGTCTGTTGCTGCCGTACACGATTGGAAGAGCTGCTGTGATGAAGTAGAATCATTAAGTGTGGTAAGTGTTGCCTTTAGACATAAGTCGGTGAGCAGTGCAGATTTCATTAAAATTTTTTCCCTTTATAACTATAAAGTTATACACCGCTGTGGTACCTCCATGGGGCATGTTGATGCCTTAAGTCGTTGCCAGATAGCTGCCGTAGATACGAATGAAGTTGATTTTCAAATACAAGTTATACAAGAGCGTGATGAAAATATTAGGCGTATACGCGAACTTCTAGAAAAGGAAAATGCTGAGGGATTTGACTTAGTAGACGGCCTTGTTTGTAAGATATCTAAAAACGGTCGAAAGGTTTTATACGTTCCAGAGGAACTAGAAAATAATGTAACAAGATTAATGCACGAAAAAGCCGGTCATCAGGCAGTGGACAAGACTTATGATAAAATACGTCAATATTTAGTGTCTTTATGCCATCTGAATATTTCAAAACTAGAACTATTACAGTTTTATATATCGGGTGCGATTGTTTTTTGATATAATTCGAACACTGAAATCACAAATTTTGATGTGTAATTTGATTCATATTTAGGGGATTCACAATTCGTGTTAGACGTCGTAATGTCTTAAAGGCTTAAATTTGTTCAATATAAAGTAACGGTTAAAAGCGATTTGAAGGATTCTTTGGGTATAATAAGAGCCAATAATATATTTCCTACTAGTTTAAGATCATTTTGGTTATGTTACAAAAGGCCTAAAGAGGTATTAGGCGTTATTTTACGTTTAAAAAAATCAAGACTTTAACACATTACGACGCTATCACGTCTTGTGAATCCTCCATATGTGTTTGACCATTTAACTATATCGTTGTTTATTTGGGTAAAATTAAAATATATTTCACTGTTCAATATTGGAGTTGGTGTGAAGTATGCAAATGAGAAAAACAATTATCAACTTACTGAGCATTAGCCTAATTTATTTAAAAAATAAAAGACATGTTGCTTGGCAAAATTTCGATTCTAACAATAAAATGTTTTTAAACAAACAAAAAATTAATAATAAAATTTGAAGGATTTTAGATACTGCGTATGGTAGCATGAAATTTTACAGTCTGCTTAATTGTCAGGTTGTTTTTTGTATCATAGAAACACATAGCAACTGATTTCACATTTACAGTGGGATAAACTTAAAACCTCTAATATAAATTAGTTAAATTTAGTTAAGATTTTTTTATCAATTTTAAGTTTTCGTTTGGAATAATTTTCATGAACTAATCAAGGGATATTTTTAGAAAAGTGCCGTACATTCGACATCTATTAAAATTTTGACATCCTCACTTTTTGAAAAAAGAAGTTCAAGATACAAGTTCATGTGCAACAAATAAATTAAACAATAAAAGTCTCCTAATATTTATGGAACTTATAATAGAAAAATTTGTATTTCATAACCCAGATTTTATGAATAACCTTCTGTATAAGTAATAGTAGAAATTCCGAATTAGTAAGTCATTCAAAAATTTTGAAGAAAATCACTTTTCTTTTTTGTGAAAACTTGCGAGTATTGTCGGCAAAATGTTAGTCTATGAATGATTAGAAATTAACGAATAAATTTTTAAATNATCTCTAGAAGTGTTCATGGTAGAGTACTGGTACTTTATACGGGCGTGGCACCTCCCATACAAGTCGAATTTTTCTTATTGCATATCTCTAGAATTGTTCTTGGTAGAGTACTGGATCTTGGTGTGGTGATATCGCACACCGTCTTCAAAAGAGTCATAACTCAAAATAATACGTTTGTCAGAAAATGCGAAAAACTTTTTCTTAGCACATGATAATCATATGGGCAAGGGCGACTTTACCTTAGGTTTTTTTAAACAAATTATAACAAAAATTTGCTCCAGCTTTTGCTGAAAGGTAAATAAAAGCTCTGCGTACATTTTTAGCGCATAATCTCAAAAATGCCAAATTTTTAGTTGTGACTTTTTTGAAGACGGTGTGCGATATGTTGATGGTCCTCTGCAATAACGGCACAACTCAGGCTTTTGAGATATATAGTGGATTAGGTTTATAAATAACCATATTCTTCTGTGACAAATCGACATAGGCTTTGTTGTTACCAATCCGGCAGAGGCAAAGTTTTGCCATTTGGCATAAAACCGAAGTAGCCAACCCTTACTACTGAACAGTGGCAAATGTCTAACATTAATCGTGAATATTGGCATAAGTCAAAAACTGTTAAATAACGACACTTTTAGTTTTGTGCCGTTGTTCAGAAACACAAATGGAATTTTTTTCGTTTAACTACATACGAGTTGTTACTTATTTCGTATTTTTGCAATCCAACACTTACTGAATCTTTAGAAAGAGACATAATTTCAAAGCTTACAATATGACTGCAAATAATCCGGAATTATTACGTTTCAAGACATATTATTGCTAAATTAGAAACAAAAAATCTTTAATTGGCTCTACTGAAATATATGAAATTTTGAGTTGTGTCGTTATTGCAGAGGACCATCGATGTGTAAGCGCCTTTCTATTATTATTAGTAATCATCAATACCACTTTAAATTACATAAACCCAATCACAGCACTTTTTTGTATTCGACGCTTCCATTACATAAACTGGAAACTGTTAAAAATAAGTGCGCTTGTGTTCAGAGATTTTAGAATCTATTTTGTTCCTAAAATGTCTGTTTGCAACAGGTAACAATAAAAATATACATCAAATTGCTAAGAATGATGAAGGAAATCGATTCAGACATGCATGGGTCTTTGGTTTGCTTATTTTTAACGACAAGGGGCAACATTTCTTCAAATAAACGCACAAATTTTGCCTGCAATTTCGATCACAATTGAACACTGCACTTCACTCTCGTTTCGAATTTTTGAAAGCGTTTTTAAGCTATTTAGTGGTTTAACACTTCTTGGGGGCACTTGATATTGTAAAAAAAAATATGCGCAATTCGATCCCTAACTACATTTTTTTTAAAGAACACCCGTTTGCTTTAAATTTGTCAAATTACAATTACTTTTTTATTTTGTTTAGATCTGTCATTTATTACAAATGAAGAAAAGTCCAAGAGTTGCCAAATATAAATATTTGTATATCTATTTATTAAAACAATAATTTATAATAATAATTTATTTAATTAGTGCTTTATTAAAACACAAATTTGAAGTGCAAACACATTTGTAAAACTGTTTATTATTTTGCATTCACATTCTCTATGTGGATGGGTGTCAACCATTCCATAACACACTACATATTTTGTGTTTACAATTTGTAACCAATCTCAAGAGTGGTTGTTAAATTTTTTAAATCAAACAATTACATTTTTGAAATGAGTAAAATGAGAATGCACACTCAATTGATTCAATCATTACGCAGCTCTGATATGTACGTACGTATATAAATATGCATGTTATATATGTACATACATATTTATGTATGCAACTTTAAAATAGATTGTACTAAATAATCTATGCTTATGTTTATAAATAAATTAAATATTTTTTGCGCTCTCTGGTTGCGCCACACTCGCTACAAGTACGCGCGGCACGCGGTATGAAGGCAAAAGCACCCGTGGCAGGAGCGAAAAAATTAATAACTAGCGACGCCGTGCAAGTTTCCGTGTTTTTTTTTTTTAAATAATATATTACATAATAAGGATTGATATCCAATGTAAACGAATAAAAAACCTGATCTAAAAGTAATAAATATTTCCATTTGTTTACAACTTTTTTTAGTTAAAAATTTTATACAAAATAATGTTTATTTGAAAAATTTAAACAATCAGGCTAAAGCCAGTCTAATTAACTGTTATCGTGGAAAAAATCAGCAAGATACATGCTATGAATAAGTGGATGATAAATAATTACTGAATTCGTCAATAAAAAATTTAATAACAATAACTCTTGTAAAACTTCGAATTTTGCAAAATTGCTCAAATTATACTTTTCTTTTATGGTTGTAAACCGAATAAAGTGATTTGTGCGAAAAAATCTTGACCGTCCAATTTTGGGTGGCCCACTTGAGAGATTTTCACTTTTATCTCAACAAGGTTGTTGGAAGCAACAATTTCTAAGCGGTAGAAGTTATAGCCCCAACTTTGTAAGTCTTGAGTCTTACTTTTTCAAGAAAATGTCGTGGTATTTTTGTCCATTGTTGTCCCCTATTTATAAATTAAGGCACAACAACCCTAATTAAGCTTAACTGCTGTTTGTTTATCCGTCACGACAGCAGGCATGGTCGCCTCTGTCAGCCCATAAAACACATTGCATTGAATCACATGGCGCTAATCCACATTAAAAACGCAGTAAACAAAAATAGCTACGATGGTTTTTTTTTTTAATTACCCTCTTATCTAAACTCCAGACTGGCAGTCTCGTTTTCCATTATGATACAAAGATACGCCACAGAAATCTCAAAGTAATCGAATGTCGCCAATGAATTCGCAGTCACCTCCAGTGAATGCACTCTTGTGTAGTATAATGTCTTATCAGTCCACTCTACTCCATTCTGATTCGAATTGTTATCCCCCTTCCTTGCACTGACACACCGCTTTGCATAGCAGGCACTTCAAGCCAGAGTGAACAGCGACTACGCAAGCAAGAGCGGCAGCAGGCCGATATCAGTTAAAGTAAAAAGAACAAAAAGTGCAAGCAAAAGGCAGACTCTGAAACTGAATCCTAATTTGAGACAAAATTGGAGCAAAACTATTGGAGATGGTTCCATTCTATCGAAAGAGAAGTAAAAGAAAGGAAGAATATAAACCAGCCATGCCCAACGCTGGCAGAACTCCATTAGCAAGTGGTAAACCCTTGTTCTGCCTGTGCGTAGCTCCGTTGGGCATGCCTGAATCAGGCAGCCTGATATAAACCATAAACTAAATCTTTGAAAAAGGTATTATGGATATTCACATACAGCAAATAAAATGTAGTGAGAAAATAAATCGATTGTGGAATCGATTACAATGCAGCCGTAAGAATTTTGATATAAAATTCACAAAATAAGCTTGCATATTGATATTGCCCTTCGGGTTGGCCTGCATAAAAACATATTTAGTCTGTTCCTTTGAACTTCGGGCTAAAACCTGTGGAACTGTCAAACTGCAATTTTACTCTCTCAAGTGAGAGTAAAAGGAGAACAGATGCAGAAGTGCACGGGAACGCAAAAAGCACTATTTCCTGTAAAAAAGTCGGTTGGTTTCTTTACATGCCATTGGTACAACACTGATTTGGCTGAAATAACACTAAATAATTATTAAAATTTATACATATTCAAACATTTCGTTATTAACTTCGGTTTTTTTTACATATATAAGGATCTTTGCTTTCACCGCTTTCTGTTTTTGTTTGCAGATGCAAATCAGCTGACCGTTTGACGCTTTTCATGAACTTACAGGAAAAAAACTCCGGACTAAATCCTGTAACTTCTGACTAGGAACAGTTGCTCAGTTTCTCTCTCAAAAGTGTTCCCACCTACAGGTTTTATGTCAATAAGAACGACTTCCTCTAAGTTCTAAATCCTGTAAACCGGACTGCTATTGGAACAGACTAATTAAAAAACAGAAAGTGTTTCGTACCATTTGTACATGGCAGACTGGGTTTGTTTGCGTAAATATAAGCCGTCATCGCATCGCCACTTCTCGCTCGCTATGTTTGAGTTCGGGTTTTCGTTAAGTGACCGGAACTCAAACATAGCCAGCAGCTAAGTGGCGAATTGATGACGGCTAATGTTGTATGTCCAGACACCATTTATAGCAATGATATTATACCAAAGTTTCTATAGCCGTCATCGATTCGCCAACAGTTAGCAAGTGGCGAAACGAACGAACTCCATGAGGTACAACCAAACTCGTTATCGTCTATCCGTGCTAGCTAACTTTGTTGTTGCTTTCACATGCAAAATTTTTCGTTAAGCGACCGGAACGCAAACATAGAAAGCAGCGAAGTGGCGAATCGATGACGGCTTATACAATAGGGCGGGTCAAAAATTAAATTTTTCTCAAATCCCTTGGTAATAGTGAAAATATATTGTATCATGAAGTAAGTAGTCCACTTGCAAAGTGCTCTATGTAAATTTTTTTCGATTTTTAGTTTTTGATGGTTAACGTACCAGTATTTAAACAGTGCAAAATCCTTATATATTCTGAAAAAAAATAGCATCAAATGTTAGCTACTCTAGCAAAAGTCGCTATAATACTTACTGTATGTATATATACACTTTCAAAAGTCGCTATAATATTTATTGTACGTATATATACAAGCTCAAAAGTGTCCATCTTTTGATGAACTTAGAAAGCTGCAAAAAAACGTGGTAGTTTCGGTGCCTAGTGGAAGACGTCGTAAAAAAGAAGTATACCAATCTTCATGGTAGAGAGAACGCGAAAAGCTAGCTATGTACAGGTTACTGTTTTACAACTCGCTCTATAAATTTTTTATATATAAAATTTGCAAAAACTACCATACTGCGATTTTGTTTTTTATTGTTTTAGCAGGGAACGGATTTTATGGAAATTGCCTTTTTTTCTGCTAAAGAGATAGAGTATATTCGATTAAGAATGTCCACGATTTAGCTTTCCCTGATTCCATATATACACAATTGGTGTTGCCTTTTTTTGCCTTTTTTAAGATATTTGCCTTTTTTTGCCTTTTTTAAGATATTTGCCTTTTTTGCCTTTTCTACCTTTAAAAAAAGTGATTATAGCATTTACAATTTTTTTTAAGATAAAAAAATACACATTACCCATGCGGCTTATAGAAGCGCAGAGACCTCTTGCCAAATTGGTGTTGGTAAAATTCAAAGCCGTTTTCTCAGCTAACGAAGGCTTGGAGACAATAAGGGGAGTGGATAAAATTGTAAAGGGCGAGGAAAACGCCCTTATTCCTGATAATATGAACGTTTCAAACGTTCCATATTTAAACTGGGCTCCACTTGTATCAACTTACGTGGATCACACATTTAGTACATTCAAGGCTTTTCTTCGCGAAAATAGAATGAAAATGCTGCCAGAAAACTTCAAAATGCATCTTGTGGTTTAATGTTACTACAACTATACAGATTAAAGTTTTATGAGTTAGAAACTCGAAAGGATAAAATAGTCACAGATTCAAAGTACAAATTTTTCATATAATGAAACTAGTTCACAGTTTTTCTCTTTTTACTTGTAATATAAACATTTCTAAAATAAATGTATTTTTTGATTTTTCTTTGTATTTTCTGTCTATTTTTAGTGCCTTATTTTGCTGTTTTTGCAATACCAAGTGCCTTTTCCTGCCTGTTTCGCTATTTTGTTTTGCCTTTTTTTGCCTTTTTGGCAACACTAAGTGCCTTTTCCTGCCTTTTTCGCTATTTTATTTTGTCTTTTCCAGCCTATTTCGTTACTTTATTTTGCCTTTTTTATAGGTTTTTAGGTCTTAAAAATCCGTTCCCTGGTTATTAGGCTCTTATTTATTCAAATTTTCGGATAATAAACCAAAAGATACAATTTGGATTTTACTTGTTGTTGTAGACGTTTTTTTTTTAAATTTATGGCTTACTATTATAAAATAACAACGCTGTTTGCAAGTGGACTACTCAAGTCAACAACAAGCTTGCAAAATATTTATCTTTTATTTTAATTGTTAGAGCCCGCGCATCGATCGACCAAGTGACGCACAGCACACTAGTCGAATAAGACCAACACCCCTATTGCGAATGTCGACTGGCAGTAGATAAACGACTATTAAGCGATTATCGATTATCGATGCTATTGCGAGTGTCGCTTAGTCGCTCAATTAGCGACTGTGAATACTTTTTAATCGCTCATCCTTCTATTGCTGTTTTTTAGTCGTTGGAGTTTGCGTTTATAAAATTTACATAAGAAAGTGGTACTATAATGGATAAAAAGTAAGTCAATTGAACTGGAAGTTGTAAAAAATTGTGAAATATACATATGCATGTATGTGTCTGAATTACAGATCAAAAATTATAAGCAACAAAAGGCAACTTGCGCGGTTGTTCGTACTGATGCAGGAGAGTGAAGACATAGGCAAAGGAATTTCCGGAAAGAGTAGGGTAGGAAGCTCCGCTTCTATTGGAAAAGATACATATACAATATTTCTTGTGCATATAACTCCGGCTACGCCATCCACAGTGTTTTTGCGCAGAGCCAACATCAAAAGTTTAAACAAAAAAACTGCATAATTTATTAATTGACTAGTGCTCGGAAATTTGAAATCTTTATTTTAAATTAAAGTTGAATTCTTTCAATACACTTGTTATGTTAAAGTTTTTAAACTCGGGTCACGCGTTTGGACACAAAAACCCAACATCATTGGACAAAAAACTTAACCGTACCGTATTTCTTAAACTTCCATAAAGTTTATTAATGAGGAAAACAGCTTTTCCTGCAAATCATGTAAAGCCTAAAAACTGTGAAGCATCGGGAACGCAACTTCTATTCATAAAACTCACACATGCACATACACCTTCCAAGTCCAAGGGATCCGACGAATCTCGCAATTCCCTCCTTGCTTTAGCTAACTCTACTAATCTATTAGCTTCGGCATCATCTTCTTCATCACTAAACCATATTTCAACTGTGTCGATTTTTTTAATTTTATAATAAAAGCAATTATTTTAAAAATGATGTAAATAAAACACTCAAGAAACAAATGTAAACAAACAAACAGCTGTTTACAATTCTATCGACCATTCACAATAGTACAAATTTTTATCGATCAAGTTACACAATAGCAAAATAAAAGATGATCGACTCGATCGACAAATTTCTATTCTACTGCCAGTCGACACTCGCAATAGGGGCCCAATTCTTGTTAAAAATTCTGGGTTCAGCAAAAAGGTTTAGTGCATATTAACATATAATGAATCCGTTAGCGCAAAAGATAAAGTCAAATATCATTTCTCGCAGTCCTTTAGCTTATCGCTAATCTTAAAGTTATCTTTTTTCTATAAAATTTTAATTGTTCTCTTGATAATTGCACTTTCCTATAGTTAAAAGATGTTAAAAGAACAGTATTGATATTGCTGGCCTGCATTAAGGTCGCTGCTTCCCAATATTCTAATATTTTTTTAATATTAGCTATAGTTTACGAATTTTTGCAAATTTTAGAACAATTTCCGTAGCTCTAATAGAAAAGCCATTATTTTCCATCATCGTGGAAAAATTTTGTTTATGCAAATGAGTATGGAAACACTGAACAGCAGCAACTTCTAGACACTCATTACTTTACTTATGTTTTTGCATACAGTACACAAATTGCAAATATAGGAAGATGGCAAACATTTTTTCTTTTTAAATAATTTTTTATTATCTGAGCGATTTTCATCATATTATTATAACTAGTGTTTGCCCAGCGGTTAAAATTCAACCGCTAAAATTAAGGAAAGTTTATGTGAGTTGAGTTGAGCTAAAATAACATTAGTTGGAATGGGTTAAGTGGAGGGGAGATTAGCTTAGTACTAAGCATAACATAACATACCATAACATAAGATTAAATAACATAACATATGTAGCAAAACACACCACAACATAACATCGCACATTCTTCAGTTGTATTTCCTTTTTATACCCATCACTTTCTTCCTCTCTATCTTTGTCTCTTTCGCTTTTAATATTTATCATTATATTTATCTTCACCTTCATGTTCATGTTCATGTTCAAGTTCATGTTCATGTTCATCTTCGTCTTCGTCTTCATCTTCATCTTCATCTTCATGTTCATGTTCATGTTCATGTTCATGTTCATGTTCATGTTCATGTTCATGCTCATGTTCATGTTCATGTTCATGTTCATCTTCATCTTCATCTTCATCTTGATCTTCATCTTCATCTCCATCTTCATCTTCATCTTCATCTTCATGAATCTTAATCTTATCGGAAGTTTATCAATTTATACGAACGTCGCTATTATTTTATATTTCATTATATAAGATTAAAAATCTTGTTTATTTTGGTTCACTCTATGCCAAATGATGTTGTCATTGATGCCACATCAAGTGATATCATGTCATGGGGTGAATCTCCCTCGTCTTGGTCTTCATCTTCTCTTCATCTTTAATTTTTCCTTTATCCTGATCTAAGTCTTTATATTTACGTTTTTTTACTTTTATTTTAATTTCTGTATTTATACCTTTCTTCTTCTCCACACTCAACTTTATCTTCTTCCTTGTTTGAGTTTAATCTATTCATGTACATACATACATACATCATATTCCTAAACTGCTGCTTAGGACGTTTCTGTAATTTAGTATCAATATTAAAGCATACATTTAGGAGGCATTTCCGCCCCAACCATGTACATGTATGGCATTGGGATTGGTCTGACTTTTGAATTGATTTTTTCGCTCTATTTTGAACTAATTTGAAATTTTTAAAATTGCCGGCACACCAGCATCAAAATACCTTTCTAATGATATATAATTGTTTATACCTTAGAAGCATAGTTTAGCCGTAAATGGGGTATAAAGGAAACATGATTGCCTATTTATATAATTGATAAATCCGTAACAGTTCGTATCGCCTTCAATTTGGTTATTATTACGAACCGATCGAGTAACATTTACCAAAGTTATATCGAAAAACTTAAGTGGATCTCTAGTTTTTTTCTAAAAAATGTCTCTTCAATTGTATAAACAACTTTAAAATAAAAGAACCGGAATACAGAAAAATGTGCCAGGAAGTGACTTTTTTCATTCAAGCTGAATGCAAAGCAATGTCATCCAATTGTAGAGTCCTCAAAAGGATTTCCCAGGATATGTTAAAGACTATTGCATTTACCAACAGTCACTTTTTCAAATAATGGAATTAACTAAAAAATTTATGTATATGATGCTTTCCTTTCCAGACAACCGGTCAGGTACGAGCATGATTTTTAATTTCGACCAAACTCAAATACATTTTTTGTTGGTCCAAATAATGAGACAGGTATTTTTTCTTTTGGCTCGGAAAAATTTTTCGGCCGAATTAAACGCGATTTTGTTTTTCAGGCAAAAATCGATTATTCGAATTGACAGTGAGAATTTTTTTTAAAATGCCTATAACTTTGTCAAAATTTAATAGATTCCAACAATGTTTTTACTCAAATGTCAGTAATTTTGTCACTTCAAGATAGAATGATATAATTATTGATTATCATTATTTAAAATTTTTTATTTAACAATAAACAAAAAGTGCAAATTTTTTTTTAAATTTAATTTCTCTAAAAGTGTATTTTTTTTTCTCCCAAACTTTTTTACCGGGAAGGGGACACTTTGAACTACAATCAACCCAAATCTCTAATAGCGAAGATTTTTTTTTCTGAGTTATGATATTTTATAGAAAATATACGTTTTTGTGGTACATACTACAATATTCTTATATTGTTTAACTAAATGGAACATATGTACGTAATATATCAGCAAAAAGTACAGCCGTGATCATTGTTTGTGTGTCAAATAGATATTAGAACACACTTTCCACCATACAGTTTCGAAATACAAAATCACATTTTCCCGCTTTTTATAATCGAAACTGTATGGTGGAAAGTGTGTTCTAATATCTATTTGATACACAAAAAATGATCACGGCTGTATTTTTTGCTGATATATTACATACATATGTTCCATTTAGTTAAACAATATAAGAATATTGTAGTATGTACCACAAAAGCGTATATTTTCTATAAAAAATCATAACTCAGAAAAAAAAATCTTCGCTATTAGAGATTTGGGTGGATTGTAGTTCAAAGTGTCTCTTTCCCGGTAAAAAAAGTTTGAGAGAAAAAAAATACACTTTTTGAGAAATTAAATTTAAAATAAATATGGACTTTTTGTTTATTGTTAAATAAAAAATTTTAAATAATGAAAATCAATAATTATATCATTCTATCATGAAGTGACAAGAATTACTGACATTTGAGTAAAAACATTGTTGGAATCTATTAAATTTTGACAAAGTTATGGGCATTTTAAAAAAAAATTCTCACTGTCAATACGAATAATCGATTTCTACCTGAAAAACAAAATCGCGTTTAATTCGGCCGAAAAATTTTTCCGATCCAAAAGAAAAAATACGTGTCTCATTACCTGACCGGTTATCTGGAAATGGAAAGCATCATATCTAAACACTTATTGAACGTCCCCTACTTTCATATAACGGAAAATTTAGAAACCGCGAAAAATGTACTTCTTCGGTGACTAAAGAAACCATATATAAACATCCGAAAACATTAAAACGTTTAAAATAAATCTCGTCTCACTTTTTTGTATTTTTCACTTGGTTGCTGAAGTAATGAAAAATTTAAAATTCATAAGGGAAAATTATAGTATTTGCAAGTTTTATCTTAATATCTTAAAAACTTGTAGACTTATTGAAAAATGATAAATTAACCTGAGGTACAAAATTTAATAACCCTTAATTTGGTATATCGACCTGTTTATAACAATTAACGCATTCCATAGATATTACAAGCCAAAGTTTAATTTTCGAAATGCATACACTTTGATTCAATTGCGCGGCAGAGCTGCAAAACTATCGATGGCACTATCGATATATCGAATATTTGAGAAAAGACTATCGAAACTACCGAATGTTTAAATTTGGCCCCAACGTGCCTCACTATCGAATAGTTTTTAACCACTATCGATAGTGGTTGGAAAATACTACGTTCATTTGCAGATTCCTATTTTGTTTTTGCCGCTCTGAAATTGTGTGCGTAAGTAAGTTTCAAGTACTATTGCGAAATTTTAATCAAAAATGCAAATGTATTTCTGTTAAGAAGTAAAAATTGGTGTTGACGGCTCTGCGATGGATAAATACATGCGAAAATGCAATAGTAAGCAAAACTACAATTATAGCCAGTTTCTTACGCATATCTTCCGCAGATGAAAGCGGTGCAAGCGTCAGTAGCGGATCTGATGAAGAAAATTGTCCTTCAAAAAGGCCTAAAAGGGGACTTTCTGAAGTGTGGCACTATTTTGCAAAGATGAAGGATCAAAAACATGAGAAGTGTCGCCTCTGTGCTAAGGTTTATAAAACCAGTGGCAACACCTCGAACTTGTTCGACCACCTGAAACGATCGCATCATACTTTTCGAGAAACTGCAAAACCAGCAGGTACTATTGATTCATTTTTTAAACAATTGGAAACCTATAAGTCGCAATCCATGCGTAAGAAAACCCTTGACGCTGCGTTAATGAGAATGGTAGCAACGGATGTACAACCTTTTTCGATTGTGAACGGTAAAGGGTTCGCGAGTTCGTAAAATGCTTGGATCCGCGATATGTGCTACTATCTCGTACCACCCTGCAGAATGTGCAGATGCATAACTTGCATACCGAAATCAAGCAAAAGTTGCAAGAAGTTCTGAGTTGAGCCAATTTATTGAAACGGCAAATGTTGATCAAAAAAGTAATCTGTTGGAGCCCTGGAAGGTAATGTGTAATATGTTGAATTTAGTGCATTACGATTTCATCCAATAATATTGTTTAACATTTTTTGTGCAGCACAATGTGAATATGGAACCCCTTAGAGCTTGCACGTTGCGCTATTTTTGCATTCCGGCAACATCAACAGAGTCGCAACGCCTGTTCAGTAAAGCAGGATTAATTACATCCCAACGAAGGCCTTCACTAAAGCAAAAAAATGTGGATCGACTTCTGTTTATTAACAAAAATTATTGGCTTACCCAGTTATCTTGTATTGATTGAGCCAATAATTTTTGCTAATACAATGTTCTCGTATTGTCTGAAACAATTTTTTGTTCAGAAACATAAGTCTGACTACAATGATCTCGTATTGGGTGACCCCATAATTTTTCTGTATAACCAAGTCTATTAAAATTATTTAGCTTTGGTGAAGATGTCTGATATATACTTTATTTAGTTTGTGTGCCTTTATGTTAAAGTTTATTTTTACGCAATGAATGCGAATTGTTATGTTCCTATTTTGTTATAATAAAATAATAAACCTTGTTAAAGTTTATTTTTACGCAATGAATGCGAATTGTTATGTTCCTGTTTTGTTATAATAAAATAATAAACCTTGTTTAGTTGAAAAAATATGTGGATACACCTGATTTACATGATCCAATTTCTTGAAAGCAATTCTTGCTCGTTCTCTATTGCGTTTTCTATTTGCTTTGGTTCTTTAAATGGGAAACAACGAAAGTGTCAAAAGGAAAGCAAGAAACTTGTTGCTTTCAACTAAAAGTTGCCTGTAAAATCGGCTCATGCGAACACCGAATAAGCAATTTTCCGATAATATCGATACTAACGATGGTTTTGGTCCAAACTATTGAAAACATCGAATGGTATTGATGCGAACTATCGAAATCATCGAATTGGCCATCGATAGTTTTGCAGCTCTATTGCGCGGGCTAAAGATAAGTTTTAAATTAATCTTTCGTGGCCAATAGCAATTGGCTTAGACCTAAAACATTATAATATTACTATTACAATACGGTCAAATGCCTTTTATTTTCCCCCATACAAAATCGAGCCAGCCTATTATACAACCTAGTCTAGATATCAACCTCGTCAATATGTATCATCTCAAAAACTCTAGAGGTAGATGTCGCCTTACCGCAAGTAGTTAAATATTGCGCCTAAAAATATGCCCACATACGCTATAGCAGAAACAGACGACACGCCATTTAAAAGGCGCTCGTATGTATGTACATTAAAGGGTTGCAGAACTACATTTGGCTCTCCTACGCTTGCAAGCACTCTTTGCTTTGTACTCTATTCCAAAGTAGAATGCTTATCTCTCTCCGCGCAAAGCCGCTACTCTTCATCGCGAGTGCAAATGCTAGTCATACTTCTTCTGTTGAGCCAAATTGTGTAAACTACTTCAGAGCTTCTTAAAGTGTGTTCCGCCGAACCCAAGGGTTCCGTAGAAAAGTCACCGGGGTTCCGGGAAATTAATTTTGGTATGAATAAGCACGGCGATCGGTTTGAGTTGCACACAGAAAGAATAGTTCTATAAACTATTGACCAGGACGCAATAATCTATTTTCAAGTATACCTCATAGTTGGTATGATTTCCGTACTGAGTGCCATACCTACATAAGAGCGTTGAGCTTGCGCTTGCCAGCTTGTTTTTTTCTAACCGGTATGTGTTGTTGGCCGCTGTAGCCAAAGGGTTATACAGTAAAACCCGCTTAAGTACCTCACGAAAAATTTCAGCTTTTTGAGGTACTTAGACGGGTTGGATACTTAAAAGAACCCGCTTAAGGACCTCGATGCGGGTATTTAAGCGAACATAATTATTGATGTAGTTAATCTTCTTGTTAACTTACGTATATATTTCCCTGAATAAAACATGAACATTTAATGAAGTGTGCGTAGCATTATTTAAACACATAAACACAGAAATAAAACTTTATAAAAAAATCTATAAAGCAATATTATGTCATTCTGACAAGAATTCAATCCTTTAAAGTCATTGATTATACATATTTATAGATAAATACAGTGTTGGACGTATATATCATTTCGGACCAAATTCAAAATGATGTTGTTTGCCACTTATGCCTATTTACTAATTTTTAAGATTTTTCAATTAAAACACAAATCATTCCCTAACAAATATCATTTAAACCTAAGCTTAAATTTTTTTGTTTTATTAGAACACCGAAAAGAAACTTCATCTAAATTTCAAACTTTTTTCTCAGAAGTGTTTATAGACCATTAAATTTTAGTGTAATAACGTGCAAGTTTCAAGAGGCTAAAAATTACCGTTGATCTTTTTTTAGAATTTTTTTGCCGAACGTGTTACGGGAGCACTTAAAAGGTGAAAATTAAAATTAAAATGGTAAATGGGGTACGAAAAATTTAGGTACTTAGGCAGGTTGGGTAAATAAGCGGGAAGGTACTTAAATGAGGGTTTTTTCTCCAGATTACACTAAAATATTCACGGTGCCCAAAAATGTTGGTTACTTAAGCGGGGAGGTACTTAAGTGGGTTTCACTGTATACAACTTTCTACAAGGAACGTCACCTGAAATCTTTGTCAGATGAATTTTCAGATGGTAGTAATAATATAGGTTTGGTACAAAATCCACACATTTGAATCTCTCTGAAAGAGTTTTGCGTTAGTGTTAAGAGTAAATATCATGAAGTCGCCAAAGAGGCCATCTTAGCTTAGCTTCCTTCTGTCACAACGTACTCTGTCAACAGGGTTTTCAGCTTACACGTATACAAAATCAAATTCAGGTCGAAATTGGATGCTACCCCAGAAATGCGCATACAGCTTTCAGACATTATATCGATCTACTATTTTATACAATAATTAATAATAGTGAAATAATTTCATGCTTTACATTAAATTTTAAAGTAAGTATACTATTTCTTGTAAAAGTTTTTATTAATTTTTAAATTGCACTGCCTTTGATTTTTAGTAATTTGATGTAGGGTTCCATAAAATGAAAATTGTTTAGTAAGGGTTCCATCATCTTAAAAGTTTAAGAACCCCTGCACAGGCACACCAAGAATGATAGAATACAAGATTGCGCCAATGAGAGAGGATTTTTGAGCGTAATTTTTGCGTGACGTCATCTTGGTGCAATTGCGAGAGAGAAATGCCAATACGCATATAAAAATATGTAAACAATGCAGAAAAATAGAATCAGTAAATATACAAAGATTGATTAATTAGGAACACGTAGCAATAATTTTGGACATGTAGCCTTTTAGGTAAGTACGATTTTTAGCACATGAAAAAATGGATGTATTAACAGTGTTTGCCATTTCATGTGCAGCAAAGTGAATTTTTGGACTCGCCATTGTAAAAAGCCATGCAGAGTGCATATTTATATTTGCGGACGGTAGCCAACCACCATAAACTCCACAGCTGTTGACTCCACAGCTGTTGACTCCTCAGCTTTTATTTCATGACTTTTGTACCATTTCCAAGAGGATGCATGAGTGTGGCTTCTTTGGAAAAAAAAAATTCTATGTAAGTAAAACATAATTTAAGCTGAACTTTTAAATGTATAATAATTTGGGCACTGTTTTGTATTAGGTACGTAACAGCGCGGTAAGATGCCGCTTTATGATGATGATGCTTTAATGTTTCTCTAATATGCATGTAATAAAAAGAAAACTGTCATATAAACCAATACTTCTAGTGCTGTCAAGAATGATAGAATACAAGATTGCGCCAATCGAGCTGAGAGCAACTGGCCGTGACGTCAAAATATATCAGAATGAGAGAGCAAGATGAACTCGACAAGAAAAAGAAGAAGCATCGAACAAAAGGCAGTATTGCCAAGTTTTGAATTTGAAAAAGCACCAAATTTTTATTGGTGTATTTTATGGACTTTTTATGAATACATAATTTTATTGTAAGGATGCCGATTCAAATTAATAAAAATCAATGGTTGCGTTCATAAGACGTAGCTGTTTAGCTCATCTGCTACGAAACTGCTGGCAACTGTTGAACCCAACAATTACGTCTTAGAAACGGCTTGATGAATATGCTGCCAAATGAACAGCTGATAAATGTAAACAAATGAAATTGCAACATATAGAATAGTTGCGCCGATACTATTTAGAATTCAGCGCTGAGCGGCCGCCGTGTTGAAAAAATCGTTCAATGTTACAATGAATTAAACAGTGTAAAATTATATAGCAAACATCTTAAAAACATATATTTAGAAACGTAGTATTATTATAAAGTATTTTAGTTACTTTATCACGTCAGTAATATAAAATATAATAAATTTGTTTGCAACTGCCACCTAACAAAGCGGCGTTAAATTTAATATAAGCGGCGTAAGTCTTTTCGATCAGCTGTTTAGGCTAAGCCCAACACGTTGAGTTCAGGTAGCGTAAAAATTTTCCGCTGGAAAAAAGTTGCCAACTGTTGGGCTGAGCGTAGCTACTCAACTGTGCGTTTCTAAGACAAACAGCCAACGGTTACCCAACAGATACGACTTATGAACGCGCCCAATGTTTCTTGCACAACAGTCGATTTCTTCTGGCATGATTGAAGGTGCTACACATATTTCGTGGTCGCTTATGATTGTCATTGTTAAAATTTTTGTAAAATTGCTTAGCACACTTACGATTGCTATAAATTTTGCTTCAATTTTTTTAAGATTTTCTAATTTGACGTCTTCAAACTAAAAACAAAAGCACCAAGCACAAACCTCACAAATTTTCGCGTTTTGAATACCCACTAAATTTGGTGCGAAAAGCATCAAGCAACAGTGAATGTAAACAATGTTATGACGTCAGCGATTGGGTGGATGCTGTCAAATCGACGGAGAGAGGGTTAGCGGTCCGCGAATGGTGCGACCTTTATTTTCTGGATCGTGTAGTGCTGTATTGCTTTTAAAAACTTACAATTTTGCTTCCAACTCTTCAACTTCCTGCAAACTGCTGTCTTAATAAAATACTTTGAGAGGTGTTGAAGTCGAGGGAAAGGTTTGCTTCCGTAAGGCTATTTTCCTTATTATTCACACTTTCATCAGATATATTTGCATCAACAGTATCACTCGCAAAAGCTATAAAAACTTAGCTACAGTGTAATGCAAAACTTTATATAAATGCAAATTGTTACCTGCAGTTAGGGTGGCCAGATATTTTAGTGACATAATCAGTACAGTTGGGATCAAAAATCAGTACAAAGCCATAAAAATCAGCTCATTTTTAAGCGTCTTTTTCGTTTACTAACAATATAACAACCAAATAACAGCGCATTAATTAAAAAAAAAATAACTAATCGACGTTTAAATACATATAGTATAATCAATATAACAGTTCATTAGTTTAAAACAAAGCAAACGTATTAAATGTACATATGTACAGTTGTGTTCACATAAATGGTAGTAAAATGTATTGACAATTTTTTCCTTCCTTACTTAGTTTAAGGTTTATATAAAAATAAAGTTAATTCTATAACAAAAACCATGCAAGATGAAGTCTCAAACTTTCTAGAAAATTTATAGGAATGTTAAAAATTTTAAAAAAATTTCATCAAAATATCTAACTATCCGAATTTTTTTTTTTTAATTTGGAGTACGCAGTTTTGTAGCCCATACAGTTTCAGTAGAAGACGAGCTCGAGTCAGAATTTGTTTGCATATTTTAAGCTACAAATTTAAAACATATTTATTTGGTGGGCTTATTAAATACAAAATTCACAATACTAGAATTCACTTTTTGATGCGTTTGAGTGCGAAAGTGCGAATATCGGCAGTTTTTTACAACAAACATATGGCACCGTTATGGCGTCGTTTCGCACAATCGCACAGCAAAGCAACAAAACAAACGCTAATTTTTGACTTTCGCATTTTCGCATCAAAACGTGAACTGCCTTAATAAAATCTGTGGACATTTGACAAAACAATTTCTCTCGAGATATGACAATTTTCCAAGATTTCTATCATATACATGAATTTTCAATGCGCATATTTCTGTCTTACCGCCATATTAATACGACTTTGAATATAAAAGTTATGGCAGTCTTATAATAGTCTAAGATCCGACAAGGGTACGACCTTCACCCACCTGTTTCATGGATTAAAGCTATTTTGTATGAAATGTATGTCTTAATAAATATTTCGCGAGTGGGTTGGCTGAAAAAAATCCTGGCCAGGATATTTTTAATTAAAAACTTAAAAATTAATATTTTTTTTTAATTTTGTACTCATTTGTTTAATGAACATATTATAAACCAATCGGAAGTATTAAGCCTATAGAATGTTAAAACGCTGGATTGTCTATTTTATTCTGGCCTACTTATCGGGTTGGCTGGTATGAACTGGTAAGTAATACTAGTAATTTTCGCTCATCTGTTTTTAGAACTTACATTGCACAAGAAGCACAAAAGCAGTAGTAGTCGTCTTCAGTTTGAAATACTATTGCTGTTCCATGTCCTGAAGTATTTGGAACAGGGCTATTATGTCGTATTGAATTCGGGCGGTTTTTTGCGAAATGTTACGAAACTAAACAATTTCAAGGTGACAGCTTTTGAAAAATGGTTTAAATTTAATTAGCGCTGCATTTACACGTTCAATAAATTGCTTCGTATCTGCTCACATGTATGAGTTGTCAAAAACCATTCTTTTGAAGATGTTAATAATAATAATAGATTGGCGCTTACACATATGTTAGTGTTTGGCCGAGCTTCTCCTCCGATTTGTGGCGTGCGCCTTGATGTTGTCACACAAAGCGGAGGGACCTACAGTTTTACGCCGACTCCGAACGGCGTTGCATTTTTTATGAGAAGCTGTTTTTCATGGCAGAAATACACTCGGAGGTTTGCCATTGCCTGCCGAGGGACGACCGCTGTTAAGAAAAAACCTTTTTTCTACATTTTTTGCGATGTTGCTTTGACCAGGGTTTGAACCCAGGCGTTGCGGAGTAGAAGCGCGCACTGCTTAGCACTACACCACAGCGGCCGACATGTTAACCTCATGTAAATGTCAATTATACCAATTCACAAAAACATTTATTAAATTCTGATTTCGGGTTCTTAAAAATCAGTACAATAAAAAAAAATCAGCACATGTACTGATTAACCCTCTAGTAGGCCAATTTTTTTATGAGTTGAAAAATTCAGGAATGGGTGATTTTAGCACGAGAAATCTAAAACTGATGTCCATTTCGATCTGTGACAGTAACTTTTTCCTACAGGGGAGAAAAACCAAGACCGTCTGGAGACGGGCTCGCCGATAGACTTACACATATTTTCAGCTTTCTCTTACACAATGTTGACCTACGAACCGGCAATGCCGTCTGCAGACGGTCAAAAATGCAAAACTGGGGTTTTATATGTCGGCAAGCCGGTCTGTGTTCGAAAGCAATTTTCTCCATTTCGAATGGTGACATAATTATAAAACTTATATTAAAATACGGTGCTTTTAAC